>NW_028318083.1:26822500-27122500 GCF_062004578.1 Staurois parvus | reverse complement strand
TGTTGGAAGGTAAACCTTCTTCCCATTGACAACTTTCTTGCAGAGGGCAGCAGATTTTCCTCAAGAATTTAACAGTATTTTACCCTATCCATTTTTTCCTTCTATCCTGACAAATGCTTCTGTCCCTACTGCAGAGAAACACCCCATAACAGGATATTACCACCTCCATGCTTTATTGTAGGAATAGTGCAATTTGGATAGTAAGCTGTGACGAACGTGGCGTGAGATCCCTGACCTTCTCACCAAACTCGTGACCGGGGGACTAGCCAATCTGAAACCGCGGATGTCACGTACGTAACAATGCCACGCCCAGCTGCACAACGATTTTCCAGTGAATGGACCACAAATCGATGTACCGGCAGCCTGAATGCGATTGTTATTGGGTCAGGTTAATTACGCAATTAACCCTTCACACTGCCACCTCCTCCTTTTTGTACAGAGAAAGAGGAAACTCAGCAATATCAGCAATAACACTATGATGGTTGAAATAATCTTCTGTATAGCACCGTCACCGCAGACAGGTTATACAGAGGGTTAAACAAACACAGTAGCGCTCTTCAGCGGCAGGAATTTGTAAGTTGCATTAACGAGCTATAGAAACAGTTCAACACTTTCAGAAAGAAAGATTTATTACTAAAAGGTCAAAAGGGTGCAATAAAAATATTTACAGAAAAAAAGATGTAACCAATATATATATAAATACACAGAGAACAATAGCACAGCAAAGAGGTAACAGAAAGGAGGTTAAAGGGTTAAAGTAAAGTCTAAGAAATGCAGCGCTAAAATTGAAATAGTAGTAAATGACCATAAAATACAGAAAAAAATGTTCATATAAACTGTTCATTCATATTATGAATATATAAAATGTCCTGAAGACGAGAAATACTCCAATATAATCGAGGTTAAAGTGATGTGATATACTCTTGGCTGCTCCGTGAGGTAGTAGTACAATAATGCACTTACCAGAAGTACATACAAACTAAGCGTTGTATATAAATAATCCGTGAAGACATCAGGGTCTGGTCACCAGGATGGCGTCATCTAGGGCTGCAGCAGACTCCCAGGGATGGTGTCACTCACACTTGGGGGTCATCACAGGCTCACCAAAGGGTCCAACGCCGTCCAGACTCCTGGTACCTCTCCACTGTACAATTAGCTTCCCTAGCTATCCACCAGGTACAGCCTGGACGGCGTTGGACCCTTTGGTGAGCCTGTGATGACCCCCAAGTGTGAGTGACACCATCCCTGGGAGTCTGCTGCAGCCCTAGATGACGCCATCCCGGTGACCAGACCCTGATGTCTTCACGGATTATTTATATACAACGCTTAGTTTGTATGTACTTCTGGTAAGTGCATTATTGTACTACTACCTCACGGAGCAGCCAAGAGTATATCACATCACTTTAGTGACACCCAAACTAGAACCAAAATCTCTCATAGCTCATATTTTGGCTCATAACTTTTCCTAGGCACAAGTAACATTCCACCCGCAGGTAGATTAATATGCAGACGCATCTGAGGAATGGTTACATATGAAATACATACTTGAATGGTTCAAGAGATGTAATTTTCTGCTTTCCTAGGTATTCCAGTCAGGGAGTGTGACCTAGCAACTGATTTGTCGGATCGTGGGCAGTCTGGTTTTTATGTAAGTCTCTCATATTCCAAGATATGCGACATGGGGAAAATGGATTTTAAAAGTGTTATCTAGCTTCTTACTCCTCTGGAATGTCTTTGAACTCAGGGGAAGGCTTGGGATTATCTTTTTACGAGGTGCCATATTGCTCAGCTTCCCAGCCCGCCCGTCACCCAGCTCAGAGATGGTTTATAGCTCGGAGCTCGCTGCTGTGCCCTGGCCGGCCTGTGACACTTCCAACACACACACACCGACCAAATGTCACTGTGACTCTCAGAAAGGGAGGGGGAGAATGAGGGGAGATATGTTTGTACAAGATGGATGATCCTTTGCCAAGGTAAATGTTGGTGCAAAAATGGTTGAACCGCGTCCATCTCTGTGGGCATGATTGCTACAATATTGTTCAGTGTTGAGGCCACATAATTCAATTTTAGTCTCATCTGACCAAAATACCTTTTTCCATGTGGCCTTAGAATCTTTAAGATGCGTTTTGGCAAAGCTCAGTTGTGAGCGCATATGGCCTTTCTTGAGCAGTGGCTTTTGTCTTGCAGCCCTCCCATACAAGCCACATTTGTGGAGAATTTGTGATATTGTTGTCACATGCACACAATGATCACTCTTTGTCATACATTCCTGCAACTGCTTCAGAGTTGCTGTAGGCCTCTTGGTAGCCTCTCTTACCAGTTTTCTCCTGGCTCTTTCATCCAGTTTGGAGCGATGTCCTGATCCAAGGAGGGTGTGTGTTGTACCAAATATCTTCCACTTCTTAATAATAGACTTCACTGTGCTTCCAGACATTGAGAAAGCCTTTTAAATGTTTTGTATCCATCTCCTGACTTGTGCCTGTCTACAACTTTATTCCAGAAATATTTTGTCAGTGCCTTGCCACCCCTAATTGATTGTTTGCTTCAGTTGCACTACCAAGGACTGAAATGCTCCAGGGAAGTTCTTTGCATGCTGAGCTAATCAAAATGACCACAGCTGATCACAGTTGGAAGTCAAATGGCTTTGTGTGCCATTGAGTAGGTGATTAGTTACACCTGCTTGAGTTTACAAGTCATTTTTAGGAGGGGGTTGATCCTTTTTCTAACTCGAGTCTGTTTTTTTTCAAATTCTTTATTTTTGAAGACAACAAATTCTAACCATAGAATACATGGCATTAAGGCAAATACAGTACAACCAAAGTACAAAAGTAATATGCAATTCTGTAAACTCACAATAGGTCCCTGAGAATATCAGGCTGTTTTTGAATTATTTTCCTGACACGCTGGTGTTATATCTTTCACTTGGATGTTATAAGTTGTACTGAGTACATTTTAGCTGGATAAAACAAAAACTGTGTCTGTCTTCATTTCACACTGCAAAGCAACCAAACTATTTTATTATTTTGATTATTTTAAATGGGGGGGGGGGGGATTCTTTTTTATACACACTGTATGTCAGCTGTCATGGTTGCCAGTTTGACTTGAAAACAGAGGCCAAGCCCCCAAAGTGCATTGTACCGGCAAATGTACGCTATCTTCACCTCCATCTCATCCCATGTCTTCCATCAATTGTACAGAGTGACGCCAGTCTTTCCCAAGGCTGCACATGCGCACCTGCTGGACTGTCAGTGTGAGAGCAGCCGGTCCAGCTTTTCTTTTTTTTCCATTAGGTGGGCTTGCCATGGAGTGCTGTGGGGAGAACTGCAGGACAGATCCCTCCCAGACTACCGAGCCTTACATCCAGGAGGACATGAAAGAGTTCTTATTGCTTCTGTGATTATATTGATGAGCCTTACAAGAATTACCTTTGTCAGTGCATAGGAATACATTTTTATATAATTTAAGATAAAAGGAGTTAATTGCACTAGGGTCTTTTGAGCTCTATGCTCTGCTTACTTTGTCCGTACATTAAATTTTAAGGATTGAAATCTTGAGTATCTATTTACTCAGTGCAGCCTCATCTTTTAAATTTTACCTTAAAAATGTAATATATTGGGTTTATCTAAATTTAAGGTTGGTGTATTTTTTACTGAAATTTTGTGTATCTTAAACTGTTGTACTAACATCATGTGAACTACCACTATTTTATTCTCTTCTTCTCCCTGCAACCGCTGTCACAAGTTGAAAGCAGTGAGGCCGTGTGGAGCTTCGCCCACATGGCTGCATCATTTATTCACAGTTTTCTGTGAATGAATAGACTACAAGTACCATCAGCCACTGTGGCAGATGGCTTGTAGTTCTCAATGAACTACGATGGCACTGGTGAGCTCTCTCGTAGTTCATTGATCTTCCTGCTCTCAGGTAACTCCTGCCCGTATGGGAGTTACAAGGAGACAGCTATCCTGAGAGTCTGCAGGAGCCTGACATTTCACCCACAATCTGCTGATCACGGGTGCAAGGATCTGTAGACTCCTTAAAGAAAAAATAATAAATGCACTTTTTTTTCACCTGCAAAAATATGTGCACTTATTATCTTTTTTAAAGGTGAACTCATCCTTTAAACCTATGTGTGCTTGTAGTTTTAATTCAGCACTTTCATCAATCTTCAAAGCTTCACTACTGGTTTAGGAGGCACTGTTTCCCACAGGGGAGATTTTCCTTCACTTCCTGTCACATAGCCAAAACAGGAAATGAGAGGAAATCCCAGGATGTCACCAGAGTTAGTGCCCTCATTGGAAGATTGCCCCTCTATTATTATTCTGATGGCAACCCTAAATTTGGGATTTTCTTTCACTCTCACACTTGCTGACAACGGTAAATAGGACAAATAGAGATAGTGAATCTCCCTGTCGGGTGATAGGTATTCGAATCTATCTTTACTCTAAATGAAAAAAAAGAAGCTATTACAGGGTAAGTTCACTGTATTAAGGGTGGAATATGTAATATGGTCCAGCTCCTGCTGCTAGTCCCCCCCCAGTGTGATAGTGGGCGGGGGATCTTCCCACTGTGAAGTATTGCCAGGCACTGTCTCGGCGCTGGGGAGAACTCTCGTAGTTCATTCACAAGTCCTGCAGCTTGCAATCAGTCAGCCTGTATTTTTCTGCAAAAATACATTATGTATTTATTTTTTCTAAAAATGTGAACTTATCCTCTAAATCAAAATGACAGCCAGGCAACCAGAATTTTCAAAAGTAGCCAGCAATGGTAGTCTCCTTAGCACAGGTTTCCACGCCAATCATTAAAAGAAAAAAAAAACTTGCTAGTTATTACCTCTTTCTCATAAAGTTTCTATTCATATTGCTGAATCAGACTACATCTGGTGCTAAGTAAACATTATGTCTGGTCTGAAAAAATATTCCAAATGCTGCACAATAATCTTTTCACATTTATAACAAAATATTTTAAATAAAAACACGCTGTGTTATGACACATAGTAAATGATTAGCACTGACGCACCAGTGTTTCAGTCAGTGTGAATTCTTGGCGCTCCTTCTAGTTGCACATTTCAATAAATGCTAATGATTTAGGTAGACAAGCGGAGATAAATATAACAGAAAGTTACAACATGACTGTATCATATATCATACTATAAAAGGGACATTAAGGGTGTATACATTCATCAGGTTGGAAAATCTAAAGCCCGAGAGACACATTTATGACTTGGTATGAACATGATATGCGATTACAACCTTGCTTGTGAAATGTCCCATGAGACAAGTAGTACATTAAGACACCGCAGGAGTAAAAATTGCATATATTTATGTAAAACCTGCATTTACTTTTATGAGCACACTGAAAGACATTTGGGTGTTTATATATTTAAAGTGCTACAATTTAATTTCAATTAAACAACAATACAGCATGTAAGAAAAACTCAGTTATGTGTTTCCTATAGAGCATAACTGTTCACAGTAAAATCATAGTAGGCAGTATTTTCCCTGAAGGTCCCATAGTCCATGCTTCTTCACAGTGCATTATATTTCAGAACGATTGGATGGTCCTTTACACAGTGTAGCGATAGAGCTTTTTTACTTAAAGTGTTACTAAATCCAAAACGGCAAAATCAATCTGTATATGCAGTAAAGCATGCTTGTCATACTCACCGTGGAACCTAAGGGGTTAATCCTCTGCATTGTGTAAAAAGGCTGTTTGATCCTGTCTTCTCTGATCCTCCCCTTCTTCTCCTAACCCCAATCCAGCTGCTGATAGCACAGAGCCTTGGGGACAAGCTGCACATACTCAGTTTTGTGTGTAATGCTAGAGGTTTTTTTTTTTCCTTGGGAGGGTGCATGTGATCAGCACAGGGCCAATCAGCACTGTCCAGACAGAGGGTCAGGGGACCTGCAGCCTCACAGGACGATCAGGGGAGAATGAAAACGCCTCCTACAAGCTTTAATAAATGCTCTGCTGGACACTGATAGAAGTCACAAGACTGCTCTAACTGCTGATGAGAAAAGGTATTCAGCAGTTTGTATTTACTAAAATAATTGCGTTTCCATTTTCTGTGTACTGTGGGCGACCAAAGAGAGTGAATGCAGGGTCCTGGGTTTAATAACACTTTAAAGCATATCTAAACTCAAAAACAAAACAAGAAAAAACATATTTCAGCTTACTAGTCTTTAGATGTGGTGGCTGCATTCATTTTCCCTTCTGAGGTTTTTTTACCTTTATTTTGACCTGGTAATTTTGTGATTAACAGACTTTCTGTCCAAGTGGCTACCCTTACTTACTTCACTCTAGGTATGGAGAGGCCATGTTTGTCAGTCAGACAGGAAAACCCCCCTCCCTTGTCCATTCATAAAATATCTTGTGTTCTTTTCACAGAGTACATGGTGTACTGTCATTGGACAAGGGAATAAGAGGGGAGGATGAATGTCAGGATTTCCCTCTGATCAATCACAGAACACCTTGTATTATATGAAAAGAACACAAAATGTTTTTGAAGTAATGGGAGGAAGGTGGAGAGCAAGCAACACTTTTACTATATGAGAAACAGAACTATCATTTACAGGGCTGGATGTTTGGCACATACAGTACTGCTGGGGGTGAATGAAACTAAGTTTTATTAAGTTTTTATGCATCAGCCAATCACACATGGGACATCCATTTTATTAGTACACAGCAAATCTCATACTTTTATCCTGGAGTTTCACTTTAACACAATAATTCTGCTGCCGAACCATGAACAGATCTCCCACAGAATCAGAGCTGAATGGCACGGATGTTGCTTTTGTGACATCTGTGTCTGTTAATGGATCCAGGTTAGGTCAATTGGCAGGAGGATGTAATGAATGTACGTCTGCTTACATCCATCAGCTTATAGACTTTCACAGAGCTTCTGTTCAGATCCAGCTGAAAAACTGATCTGAACGGCTGTGTGAAAAGACCCTTACAGAAACTTCCCCTGACCTATCCAATAAAGGATGAGCCACTGCTATGACCTATGTAAGTGCATGTGTGTAGATTTCAGCTTAAGCTATCGAATTTGCTACACAACAGCCTCTACATCATCGAAGTAAATAAATAACTTAAAAAATTTGAAAAGGAACCAACTGCTCCAACTGATGGCTCAAGAAGAGAATTCAAAATATTAATACTATCCTCCCAGTTGAAAGAAAAAGTTTTTTTAGTCCTGACCATAATAGATAATGTAAAAAGAACCATATTTTTATGTTAATAACTTTTGAATATATTGGAAAAATGTTTTTAAAAAAAGTTCTTTAATTTTATTTTATATCATTCTGCAAACAATGATTTGTGTTAACCAGTCACAGCTCCAAACAGATTTCCAGTTTGTCCTGATACAAGACAGACTGTACCTATGCTGTTCACATTTTGCTCAATATAAATCACAATAAATTTGAATTTGCAAATCATATCCCCACTTTCAACACACTGGCATATACTGAAAGGCTTTGTGCTGTCTAGATCGTGCGTATTGCACTCCACTTGTGTGGACACTAAATTACATCAGTAGATCTACACCCATTTGCAGAAAGCACCATAGATTGCAGTGTAGATTTACTGCTCATGGTTAGGGAGCCAAAAAAGGAAGGCTTTCATTCAAAAGCACATCTGTGATTTTTTTTTTAAGCTCATTGGTTATTGTTCCTACATTTGTCTAGCGTTGGATATAGCACTACATTAGACAATACAACTGAGTAGATCTCTAAAGCTGGGTATATATGGGCCTAATATCAGTTGAAAATGGTCGGATCAGCAGGAAGTGGTGTGTTCAGATAAAGCTGAGACAATGACAGGACTGGACTGAAGAGGGTTTAAGAGGATATAAAGTGGACCTGTCAGTAAATAAATCCCTGAAGGGTCACAATATACAGCAACAGGAACCTGACTAGATAAACAGAAAGGTGTTGATTTCAGATACACTTTCTAGCCTTATCGCCTCCCTCCCACCTCTAACTCCCCTGCTGGGGGTTTGCTGGTTCTGGTTGGGCAAAGGAGATTTTTCTCACCTGAGTCCCCCACACCCAGGTCCCTCACTGATGTTGGTCCTCTTTCACTGGGCAGCCAAAAAGGGTTGTCTTGGTTATGCAGGCAGTGCCAAGGTAATAAATAAAGCACAGCACAGCCATCCAGAGCAGTGTGCTTACAGTGAAGCATCAACACACTGCCCCCCAGTAAAACACTCCCAGCACACAGTTAACCCTTTTTTTTTTAATAGTGCAAAAATTAAAAAACGCACAGGCGATCAAATACCACCAAAAGAAAACTCAATTTGTGAGAAAAAAGGATGTAAATTTAATTTGGGTGCAGCGTTGCATGACCACGCAATTGTCAGTTAAAGTAACGCAGTGCCGTAATGCAAAAAAAAGCCTGGTCAGGAAGGGGGGGTAAATCCTCAGGAGGGCAAGTGGTTAAAGGTCATGTGCTGTCACCGGTCCTTCTACTCCTGTTCTGTCATCATTGGTGAGAGGGTCCTGAATGTTGCAGGAAACATTATTCACTAACGTGTGGCTGTTATCTGTAGCATTCTGCTGTGATACCATAACTTAAAAATGACTGTATATACACTTTAACCACTTTTCTGCTCATGGCTAAATAAATATATCCTCTAGTCTTAAAAGAAAAGCCCTGGAATTGAGGCTGCATTCTAGCTTCATTCTTGTATAGAGTATGCTGAACCTGCTATGTGTGCTATAGTGACAGGGCCACTTAATCTTTTCTGGGTTGAATGATGCCCAAAGCACAAGAAGGATAGTGTTACTTTACGCTGCCTTGTCACAGTTCACCATTTTGGTTGCCTCCTCAAAGTGCTGAATGCCTCGTGGATGATGAGCAATTGATGCAGTGAAAAGGCTCCCCAGAGCATGTATTCGGGCTGTAATCCCAAAAGCTACTCATTGATGGCACAAGCATGTGTGGGTGTTGCAGATGAGATGATTGGCAGGCAGCTGAAGATGCATTTCTTCCAAGAAAGCCATGGCCAGTTATCACCACCTAAAGTGCCCATTAGGCCTCCTGGCCTGACAAAGGACCTCCTGGAAAATAAGGTATTTTGTGATGAACCGCTGCCAGGCAAGAAATGTGTGTGAATTTCCCATGGCAAAGGGCAGCCAATCTAGTGCCATTGTCACACATAACCTTGACTGGTTGAAGATGTCTTAGTGTCAGCCACTTCTCAGCCTGGATCTGCAGAGCTGCCAGAAGTTCTGGTCCAATGTAGCTCTTGTCCCCCAGGCATACCGACTGCAAAACAACATGGCAGTGTTTAAGCCGTGATTTTGCATATTCTCTGGGAGAACTGGGGGGATTTCTGGTTCTGAGGAGTTGGATAGGATAAGGCCAGTGAGGAGGAGGGGGTACAGATGACTACTCTGTCACCATCTGGAAAAACATGTAGTGGCAAAACTTGCTCTATTGGAGTGCCCCATCCTGAATTCTTCCCAGCCACAAGAAGATTCACCCAGTGTGTGATGGAGGATATGTAGCATCCCTGCCCATATGTACTGTACCACATCTTCATTGTCATTTACCCTGCTACTGACAGCAGGATCCTTTAGCTCACACACATTGCGTTTTGCATGCTGGTGGAGGGTAGGGATGGCCTTCGGAGCAAAAAAAAGGCAGCTGGGTACCTGCCACAGTATTGTAGCACTGGCCATAAACTCATGGAAGAGAGCTGATTCCACAAGCTGCAATGGGAGCAGCTGAAAAGCCAGCAGTTTTGCCAAGATTGCATTAAGATGCTGGATGTGAACATGCTTTGAGGACATTTTTTCCCTTCTGCTCCAGCAGCTACAGAAGAGACACCTGCCTTGGGAAACATGCTGCTGGAGGTGGTGGTGTGGGTGTATGAGAATGCTGCAGAGCTTCTAGCCTTCACTTTATCATCATCACTGTGGACCTATGACTCTCTTCCTTGCTTGACATGGCATATCCGTATCCTCTGAATCTCCTTGGTAGACCTCCTTACATGTCACTGGAGGTTGCAGTGGATGCAGCAGGAGAATATTATGAAGGTGAAGGATGCAGCAAGTGAGGAACAATGAGGGGAGTAGGCCATTTGCTGCTGACATTTTTCATTGAGGTGCTGATCCCACTTGGCTCTGTGGTGCAGTCATGTGCTTCCCTCATGCATGCAGTACCCAAATGTTTGATACTTTTTCCATGGCTAATACACTGCAGGCCTTGGCTGAAGGCCATGACAGTGCTATTGGCAGTAGATACATTATAAAAGGTCCACACTGCAGAGCTTTGTGGACCAACCTATGGATAGCAGTGCCCTGTACATGTGAGGCAGTGCAAGCAGATGGACTTAGATGGCTGTTTCCTCTAGTCCTCCGCCTGTTGTCCATGGACAAAATTCCTTGCTGCTGTTCTGCTTCTTCCTTTAGAATATTCCTCCTTTTAAAATGTGGTGTCGACAGATGATCTGCCACCTCATCAGTCACCTCCTCTTCATCACTGAAGGCCACTTCAAAGTGAACTCCATCTGCTGGAAAATCACTCCCACTTACTGCTTTCTGCCTGGTATCTTTTGATTGCTGTGTGGCTGAATCCTCCTCTCCCTGTATGATCATGGCACTATCTTCCTTGTCCTCAATATCTGAAAGAAGGAATGCTTGCGCATAACTGAGATTATTATTATACAGGATTTATATATGGCCAACAGTCTGCTCAGCGCTGTACATTATAATGGGAGACAGTACAGTAACAATACAATACACGAGGGGTTTGAGGGCCCTGCTCCTTGGAACTTACAATCTAGGAGGGAGGGGAGAGTGGTACAGGAGGAAATAGCTGTGGGGGATGGAGTGGTGGGAAGATCGGAGGAGATCAGCAATTAGGTGAGGGCGGGGTAGGCTTCTCGGAAAGGTGGGTTTTCAGGGTGCGCCTAAAGGTGAGGAGGGTAGGTGACAGTCTGATGGATTGGGGTAGTGAGTTCCAGAGGATGGGGGAAGCCCTGGAGAAGTCCTGGAGACGGGCATGGGAGGAGGAAACCAGGGAACTGGAGAGTAGGAGGTCTTGTGAGGAGAAGAGTGCGTTTTGGGTGGTAGATGGATATCAGGTCGGTGATGTAGTTTGGGGCAGTGTTGAAGATCATCCTTCTGCAGCAAGTCAGGGATCATATGATCAAATAATTTCCACCCATCCTCATAACCAGTTGGCTGAGCTATGGCAACATTAGCATAAGTGGAAAGCTGTGGAAAGGTGCATTAGCAGTATTTACAGACAACTGGCTACTTTTTGTCTGGCTGGGATGAAGAAGAGGAACCACCTCTTATGTGTGCTGTGGCTGTATAGCAAGGCCACACTGTGATAGAAAAGTCAGACAGGCCCTGCCTTTAGATGGTGCAGCCTAATCATCATTTTGCCTGCAGAACCTGCTCACCTCTTACTACCTCTGTGTCTCTGCCTTTCACTTTAGACCTTCCTGACATCTTTTTTTTTAAATTAGGGGGGGTTGCTTAAAGTTTATGGCAGCTTTGGCAATAGGGGGACAATATGTGGTGCTTTGGTGCACACTACTTTACCTCACACCCCACCACGTGGTGACATGTTGCATACAAAAAATGTAACCCACCCTAATAAACCACACAAAAGGGTAATTCTAAAAAAGACTGCTAGGTCTCTGAACTGGGAACATGGGGGATACACAACATTATGTAGCCAATGACAATGCAATCTGCAGTAAATTTGCTCATTATAGCGCCCTATTGCAACTAGCTGTTCCTACACAAATTCTCAGCTTTTGCTGAACTGCACCATGGCTGGAGTTGCACGGTGCATCAATTTGTAATAAAAAAAATAAAGATAACTAACAAAGACTCTCACTTTAAAGGGGAGTTCCAGCCCAGACGAACGCATGTGTGAAGCACGCCGCGTGAAGCGCGCCCCTTTACTGATTGTCATATTCAAGGCTTTGGACATCTTTATATGTCCTTTTCCATCTTTATAAAGTTCCATTACCTTGTTACGCAGGACTTATGACAGCTCTTTACTGATCCCCATGGCTCAGTATCTAGCCTAGTCAGTGCTTCCACGTAAGAGCTAACAAACTCATTGACTATTTATACACTGACACTAATTGCAATTTAAAAAGCTACAGATGTGGAACATTAACCTCTAATTGGCATTATAACCCGTGTGTGTCACCTTGTGTATCTGTACCAAGGCCAAACATTCCAGGGTATGTAAACTTTTGATCATGGCCATTTGGGTGATTTCTGTTATCATTATGATTTAAAAAGAAGTCAAACAACTATTTTATAATAAATGGCTTCATATGATCATCATCCTTCAATAAAAGAGCATTTTTTGGCATGATCAGTCATATTTTCAATATCAATGCCACAATTTCTGCCAGGGTATGTAAACTTTTGAGCACAACTGTAATTGCACTGAAAGTCAGATCACAATTGTATGGAAGCTCAATTTCCTCTTCCATCTTACTCACCCAAGCCACTTGCCATTGGCTTATTTTGTTTGTGACTTGTTAGCTCCCTGTCTAAGCTGATAACTCAATTAAAAGCCTTTCTTCGTACTCTGAAAAGCATGAATAAAATCTTAGTGCAAATAAAAAAGTAAAGTATCTGTGTTGATCATACCCAGGGCCAGTGCTAGACTATTCTGCACCCTAGGCAAGACCAGATACTTGCACCCCCCCATTGGGACAGGTGGGTGGCAGTAGAACAGGAGGTGGGCAGTGGGGCAGGAGGGGAGAAGGGGACAGGAGTTGGGCAGTGGAACAGGTGGGGGGCAGCCATATGGGCCATAAATCAGAATGGCAGTGCTGCGGAACTCAGTGAGTAAAGCATGAGTTATGGTAAAGATATCTCCCTGGTCGTACAAAAGAAAATATCGATATGTTCCCCAACCCACAACCCCTCTGCCCCATCCAGGTATATATCTGGAGATGAGCTCTCTTACCTGGCCCTTATGTTGCCTGTGGCACTGCACAGCAGTGGGGTTGACTCCGGAGAAGCTCTGCCCAGCACATGAACTGCTGAAAGCGGCTGGCAGACCCTGGATGCCAGCACTGACTGGGTTAATCGGGAAGTCCGGAATCCGCTCTCAAAGCAAAGAGCCTGCACACTCCTGTTGCCTGCACCTGCATTCTGATCAGCCAGCCGCTTTGCAGACCATAAGGGACTGCCAGGTATGAGAGCAGTAAAAGGAACACTGGAAGGGAGCGAGCTGCAGCTGCTCCACACTGGCCTCCAGACACCCGGACCCGGCGGCATCTTCCTCTGTCCTTCCTTTCTTCCACTCCCTCTGCTACCCTTGCTCTCAGCTCATGGATTAAAGTGCCTGCCTGTGCTGCTCTCAAGCGGCAATGCACGCCCTAGGCGACTGCATAGTTTACCTAGTGGAAGCACCGGCCCTGATCATAACCCCCCCCCCCCCCGTTTCCACAAAAAAAGATCAGACTTTCAGCTGACACAAGAATTTCATTCAAGATGGCAGAGGTGACAAGCAAACGACTCTGTGTTCAGTATATTTGAGCAATGCCCAGAAGAGACCAGCATTGACTGAATTTAGCACAGATTACAGTGAATTTCTACATCTCCATTGGCCCTCCAGATGTGAGCTGTGAAGGAATAAAATGTAAGCAAGCTGGACCACTGTAAAGCCTAAATAAAAAAAGATAATTCCTGGAGTTCAGCTTTAAGTCTTTCTGGTAGAGGAACCCTTAACTGTGCTGTCCTGGAAGACATCTAGGGGAAAAAATGTTTAAATCCAGCGACCTGAAAACAAACTTAACAGAATTCCTTTAACTTCAGCCTAACCCTAAAAGGGAAAAGTATAAAATGTATTGCGCACCTATTTACTGTCTAGCCATTATTGTAGTGTTTTTATGAATTTCAAATTTTTACAAGCTTGCTCCACCATATTTTGTTATTGTAATAAATATGGAGATTTATAGATTACGAACTAGAGAGCGTAATGGCTCAATGCTAATTTTATTATCTCTATTGAAGTGATATTAAAGGCTTTTTGTTTTTAAAATAACAAACATGTCATACTTACCTCCTCTTCTTGGGTCCCCCACCAGTACTCATGGCCCCTCCCCCCTCCTGAGTGCCACCCCCTGAACAAACTGTTTGCTCTGGTGGCACCTGTATATCCTTGCTCGTGTTACTGTGTGTGTCTATAAGACACATGGAGCATGTCTCAGCCCCACCCTCCACTCGCTCCTCATTGGCTGTGATTGACAGAAGCAGGAGCCAATGACTCCTGCTGCTTCGTCTCAACTAATTAAGAAAGTCCCGGGAGAGCCGAAGCTCTCATGCGCAGTGCTGGATCAAGATCAGGCTCAGGGAAGTATTAGGGTGGCTGTGGGGGGAGCAGCACATAGAAGGTTTACAGTCATACATAGAACGCACAAAGGTTAAAAAGAAAAAAAAACTTCAGCCTTCAGAACCACTTTAATGTTGAGATAATGGGGTTGATAAACTAAAGGCAAATATGCTGTTAATTTCCATCATTCAGTCATGTGCAAGCTAAAAATGGGATTTTACATTACATTACATTACATTGAGTTTATATAGCGCCAAAGGGTTTGCTCAGCGCTGTACAATAGAGGGGGGGACAATACATGAAACATTACAGCAGCTACGAACAGCACACGAGGGGTAAGAGGGCCCTACTCTTTCGAGCTTACAATCTGGGAGGGAGGGGGTAGTGGTACAGGAGGAAGTGGCTGTGGGGGATGGAGTGGTAGGAGGAATGAAGGAGAGCAGCAGTTAGGTGAGGGTGGGGTAGGCTTCCCTGAAGAGGTGGGTTTTCAGGGAGCGCCTGAAGGTGAGGAGGGAAGGTGACAGTCTGATGGATTGGGGTAGTGAGTTCCAGAGGATGGGGGAGGACCTGGAGAAGTCTTGCAGACGTGCGTGTGAGGAGGAGACCAGGGAGCAAGATAGAAGGAGGTCCTGTGAAGAGCGAAGGGTACGGGTAGGGTGGTACTTGGGAATCAGGTCGGTGAGGTAGTTAGGGGCAGTGTTGTGAATGGCTTTGTAGGTCAGAGTGAGTAGTTTGAATTTGATGCGTTGGGCGATAGGGAGCCAGTGGAGGGAGAGGCAGAGGGGGGTGGCAGAGGTGGAGCGGCTGGTGAGGTGGATGAGTCTGGCAGCTGAGTTCAGGATGGTCTGAAGCGGGGAGAGTTTGCACTGGGGTAGGCCGGTGAGGAGGGAGTTGCAGTAGTCAAGGCGTGAGATAATCAGGGAGTGCACAAGTAGTTTAGCGGTGTCTGGGGTAAGGAAGGTGCGTATTTTGGCGATATTGCGGAGGTGGAGCCTGCATGTGTTTGTCAGTGATTTGACATGAGGTTGGAAGGAGAGGTTAGAGTCCAGAATGACCCCAAGGACTTTGGCTTGCGGGGCGGGATTGATGGTGGTGATGTTAGTAGTGATGGATAGGATGGGGGGGGGGGGCGCGGGCAGGAGGGAAGACGAGAAGCTCGGTTTTGGAGAGGTTGAGTTTGAGGAAATGGAGCGACATCCAGTCAGAGATGTCGTTTAGGAGGTGAGTGATGCGGGCGGAGAAAGTGGAGGTGAGGTGAGGGGTGGAGAGGTAAATTTGAGTGTCATCAGCATAGAGATGGTAGTTGAAGCCGTGGGAGTGTATGAGTTTGCCAAGGGAGGAGGTGTAGATGGAGAAGAGAAGGGGTCCAAGGACAGAGCCCTGGGGGACCCCAACAGAGAGGGGGAGGGAAGGGGAGGTGGCACCATTGTAGGAAACGCTGAAGGAGCGTCGGGATAGGTAAGAGGAGAACCAGGAGAGAGCGGTGTCTCTGATGCCAAGGGAGAATAGTTTATTAAGGAGGAGGGGGTGGTCAACTGTGTCGAAGGCCGCGGAGAGGTCCAGGAGGAGGAGGACAGAGTAGTCGCCTTTGGCTTTGGCGGTAAGTAGGTCGTTGGTGATTTTGAGGAGGGCGGTTTCGGTGGAGTGTAGGGGACGGAAGCCGGACTGTAGTGGATCAAGGAGGTTGTTGTCAGTTAGGTGGGCGCTTAGGCGGTTGTAGACTAAGCGCTCCAGGAGTTTGGAAGCGAGTGGCAGCAGGGAGATGGGTCTGAGGTTGTTTGGGTCAGAGGGGTCCAGGGAGGGCTTTTTGAGTATGGGGGTGATGTGCGCATGCTTTAGGGGGGAGGGGAATACGCCGGTAGAGAGGGAGAGATTGAAGATGTGGGTGAGGGAGCAGATGAGGGAAGAGGGGGGTGACTGGAGGAGTCGAGAGGGGATAGGGTCTAGGGGGCAGGTAGTGAGGCGGGCTTCAGAGAAGACCCTGGTGACTTCCTCAGTGGTAGCGGGGCTGAAGGAGTGCAGAGCTGGTGGGGTTACGGTAAGCGGGGTCTTGGGTGTGGAGGGGGGCAGTGCGGTTGCGAGGTCAGAGGAGGGAAGAGATGAGGGGGAGATAGGGGGGGGGAGGCTAGGTGGGGAGGTAGATTGCGAGTTGACTATGTCCTGACGGATAGCATCAATTTTATTGTGGAAATGAGTGGCAATCTCGTGGGCGGTGAGTGAGGTACTGAGTGGAGGAGGGGGGGGAGAGAGCAGGGAGTTGAAGGTGGAGAAGAGTCGGCGAGGGCAGGAGGAGAGGGTGTTAATCAGGTTTACGAAGTAAGCCTGCTTGGCGGCGTGGAGGGAGGAGGTGTAAGTGAGGAAGGCAGATTTGTAGAGGGAGAATGAACGGGGGGACCTGGTTTTGCGCCATAGTCTCTCCAGCGCACGACTGCGACGTTTGAGGCATTTAGTGTGGTCGTTCTGCCATGGTTGGAGCGGTCTGGGTTTGATGTAGCGTGTGGTTAGGGGTGCCAGAGAGTCTAGGGTAGCTGATAGTGAGTCGTTGTACGTGTTAGTGGCTAGGTCAGGACAAGACAGTGGAAGGATTCTGTTGTGTAGGCGGTCGGCAGCTGAGTGGAGGGGGGCCGGGTTCAGGTTGCGAAGGTTGCGGCTGGTGATGGTTTGGCGCTCTGGGGGGGGGGAGTTAGGGGAAGGGGAGATGGAGAACGTGAGGAGGTGGTGGTCGGAGAGAGGGAAGGGGGTGTTAGAGAACTGGTTGAGGGTACAGAGGTGGGAGAAGACGAGGTCCAGGGTGTTCCCAATGATGTGGGTGGAGGATTGAGTGTGCTGTGTGAGCGCGAAGGAGGAGGTTAGGTGGAGGAATTGGGAAGTAGCCGGGCTGTTGTCATTGATGGGGATATTGAAGTCCCCGAGGATGATGGTTGGTAGCTCAGAGGAGAGGAAGAAGGGAAGCCAGGCAGCGAAGTCATCCAGGAAGCGGGGTATGGATCCGGGAGGCCTGTAGATCACTGCGATCCTTAGGGGGGTGGGTGAGAAGAGCCGGATGCAGTGAGCCTCGAAGGAGGAGAAAGTTAGGGAGGGAGGATTAGGGAGGACCTGGAAGGTGCTCAGCGGTGATAGGAGCAGGCCGACCCCACCACCTTTGTGACCGCTCAGTCTTGGTGAATGGGACCAGACGAGACCTCCATAGGAGAGTGCCGCAGGGGAGGTGGAGTCAGTGGCCTGTACCCAGGTTTCGGTGATGGCTAGGAGGTTAAGGGAGCGGGAGATAAAGAGGTCATGGATGGCAGTAAGTTTATTGCAGACCGAGCGGGCGTTCAGGAGTGCAACCGAGAGAGGGGGGATGGATGCGGGGAGAAGGGGCACAGATATGAGGTTGAGGGGGTTACGGCAGCTGGCGGGAGCAGGGGGGTCCCTAGAGGAGGGGTGAGGTGGCGAGGGGCCAGGGTTCGGGGAGATGTCACCAGCAGATAGGAGAAGGAGAAGGGTGAGGAAGGTGGCATGGGAATGGGAAGTGTAGGAGCGTGTGGGTCTGATAGTGGTGGCACGTGGGTCGACGGGGGAGTGGAGTAGCAGGAGGAGGTGGTGAGTGCCGTAGTGGGGAGAGGGGAGTAGTGAAGGGGCAATGTAGAGCTGTTTTGGGGGGGTAGGCGGGTAGAGGGAGGCGATTTTTGGGATGGTGGAGAGGAAAATGAGGAGGAGGAGTGCAGGAGGCATGTTGGGGTGGGTGCGGTGACAGTTGGGTCAGGGGAGGTGAAGGGATACAGGTCAGGGCAAGGTGTGTGGGGAATCTGTGTTACCATGGGAGAGTCATTTGAGTCCTTCTGTAGGGGTAGAGTGAGGGTGGAGGGCGGCAGCTGGTTGGCAGCAGTCTGTGGGTGCAGTAAGCTGGCGACCATGGGTGCTGTGGCATGTCTTCAGTGGGTACGGTGGTTCGGCTAGTGGAGGGGTCGTAGGGTGCGATGGCTGGGGGTGATGGTAGGCACGGCGACTGGTGATGCTGGCGGCTCGGTGACTGGGGTTGTTGAGGCCAGGCGTCGGGTGCTGAGGGCTCGGCGTCGTGAGGCGCTGAAGGTGTTGAAGGATCGTCATCAGAGTCGAGCGGGGCGTTGCGGTAGCGATCGTCGGCCCTGCGTGGTTTGTGCTCAACCGTGATCTGTTGCGGCCGGTAGGAGAGACCGCAGCTTCAAGGGTCGTGGTGGGCCATTAGTCGCCGGGGCGTCGCCAGAGGGAATAGCGTGCCGGAAATCAGGGTGCTGGGCGAGCGTTCCCTGGTGTGGTGGCTGGCTGGTAATCCCAGGTGGGGTGGTGGGCAGGGGATCCCCGGTGGGATGGTGGCCGTGCTATCCCTGGTGGGGTAGTAGCGATCCCTGGAGGGATAGTGGCTTAGGGTCCCTGGTGGTTTGGGGTTTCAGGTGGATGGTGGGATCCCTGAGTGAGTGAGTCCCTGGAGGCTGGCGGTGTGATGGTGGTTGGGCTCCCTGGTGGGTAGTGGGCGCCCCTGGTGAAGTACCTGGTGTCCTGGAGCGTCGGTGGATCCCTCCTGGGTTAGCAGGACCGTTGGTGGTAGCTTCCCGGAGCAGCGGAGGCGTCCCGCCGCGGCCGCAATTCCCGCCGCGATTCCAGCCACGGCTGGCAGGAAACACCGCGGCTTCGGGTGCCGCGGTAGGCCTCAGGCTGCTGCGAACCGCCGGAGCTCCGCTGGAGGGACGGAGTGACTGTGGGTGTTGGTGGGGACCTCGGCAGCAGACACAGGGGCCCGGATGGGCCCTGATGGCAGCGGTAGGGGCGCAGGGGTGATCCCCTGATCGGCGGGGACCGAGGAGCGGAGTGTCAGTAGTCCGGGCTGATGCCCGGCGATCCTGGTCGGCCGCGCCAGAAATCGAGGCCGCGGCTTCAGGTGCCGGGTAGGCCGCAAGTCCCGGAGCTCCGGGAGAAAGGTCCAGTGGCCTTCCCTGGCTGGCGAACAGGGACCGGAGGGTCGTGGGGCCCCCGTCAGGGTCCGCTGCCGCCCAGATGGCAGCGGATTGGGGCCGGGGGAGCAGGAGCTCGCCGAGACACGTCCGTCTCGCCGGACGTCCGGAAGGGATAATGTGTACTCACAGTAAAATCCTTTTCTCTGTGTTCATTGAAGAACATGGTCGTGATCCTGATCTTGACCATTGGGTTAGAGCTCCACATTGAGGAGTAGGACACATTCACAAAGTTACAAAGCTCTGGGGAAAGGGGACTAGCCTATATGCCTTTAGTAAATCAACCCAATATATTAACCACGTGTGAATGCATTTATTTAAATGGCCAACTCAGGCTCTTGTGAGATGGAGCAGTGAAATACAACTGTCCAGCTCTGAAAAGCAGAAGCAAAGCTTACATACACAGTGACTAAATATGGATGCCCACACACACACATGCAAATAATACACAATAACAAAGGGTTTTTGAAAATTGAAGTTTATTTACATAAGATTTATTTATTTGCATTCCATTCTTACTTTAAAGATAACTCAGGCTAGGTTCACACGTGTGCAGGAATGCCTGAAAAACACCGCTAGTTCCCGACCCGCAGGCAAAAAGTGCTGCTCATTAATTCCTAATGGCACTCCCACACATCAGAAAAAAAGGTACATTTTGGACAGCGACAAATTATAGGATGCTGTGACACCATGCGACTTAGTGTGGCACAATTTAAAAAAAAAAAATGTCGGAATGGTTTCCCTGCGGGTAGGGCAGCCCAATAAAATGAATTGGTTACCTACATGCAGATCACACAAGTGTGAACCTACCCTCAAGAAGTGAGAATGATAGCACTGTCCTCCTTGTCATCTCAGAGTGCATAGCTGGTCTTGGTACTCTTGGCTACCCTATAGGAGCTGAAAGCCACATCTTCTCCTTCACAATGGTAGTTCATGTTTAACTGTGCATGTTCACAAGTATGCAACGGACAAATTGTAGTTCAAATCCCAGGATCCTTCTTCCCTGTCTTTACTGGTGCATGCAGCAGGATATCAGCCTACTGTACCTACAACCTCTGCAGCCATTTTTAGCCCCCCCCTCCCTTCCCGGCATCATTTTACAATTCTAAGTTCTGATGATGAACTCCTCCATGGCCTGCCACCACCCCGGCTTTTCATTTGTCCTAGCAGCTTCTTTTGGGGAACGGAGGGGCACAGCTGAGGCAGAGGTGCGGTTGGCTACTAGCAGCAGGAATATTAGTTATCTCCACTACACAAGGCTGTGCAGAGACTGCAAGCTGGTGTTTAGGTGCAGGTTAGAGCGCCAGCTACAGGTCCCATAGTGTAGTATCATCAGCTGCAGGAATGGGGGGGGGATTAGCCATAGGGCTAAGCAGGAGGAACACGTCATGTACTCCTGACTGCAGCTGCTGTGTCAGGAAACGACTGAGGGGTCAGCAAGCATAACACCTGCCACTGAACATCAATGCCAACCCCCCCCCCCCCCAATGCCTATGTGATCGCAGCGGAAGTTTGCCCTTCCAGCGACACTTCACAAGTCCTAGCAGGCTGCGGGACCATTCACGGGGCGCAGCGTGACTTGTGCATGCGCAGTGCAGAGCCGGTTATGAAGCCGCAAGGAGTCATATCCAGTTTCCCGCAGTTAAAGAATAACTAAACTTTTGTTTTGGATAGAGTAGAGAGGGATTAGAACACCTGTCCATTTTGACCCTCATGCTTTGTCCTGTGCCCTGCATGCACTTACACCGTTTTTTCTGCCTGGAAACTTGAGAACGTCCATGGCGTCCAAAAAGCGTCCCTTTAGGTCAAAAGCAGTTTTAGACCAGCTAGAGAACAGCAATAGTAAACCAGAACCACTTGCAGAATTGAGTGAAAGTGATTCGTGGGGAAATTCTTCATCAGACACTGAAATTTCCATGCAAAATAATGTACCGCTTTGACATTCAAAAATATTGACATAATTAGACCGCCATGGAGGTTAATTTGCAGGTATTTCCTCTTGCTTTCTGTTTGGCTATCGGACAGGAAGTGAAGGGAAATTTCCACAATGAGACACGGATGGTGAAACAAAATTCCTTGTGCTATCCACAATGCAAAAAAAATAAAAAAATTCTACTTTAGCAAGCTGGAACTGGGGACCTAAAGATCAGCAAAGAGCCGGCCAGGTTGAGGACGCGCTGGATCTCTGGAGAGGCAAGTGTGTTTTTTATAAAAGTCAGCAGCTACTGTATTTGTAGCTGCTGACTTTTAACTTTTTGTTTCAGGATGAAGAACCACTTTAATGATCGCTCCAGCAAAAATACCAAGCCTTATGCTGCCCATACATCTAATAAATACTCATTACTAACATAACTAATTCAGGGTTCATTCACATCAGCCTGCATGCTAAAACCCTGTGTAGGGGCAAGGTGATATGGTATTAGAACACATCACATGGTTTCATTTTTAAAGTGGTATTAAATACAATAACAAAAATGTTATATACTGTATTGCAGCTGATCAATTCTTAGATGTGTTTGCTGAATTCATTTTCTTTTTTCTCAAAGGGTCTTTTCACATGGGCGCTCTGTTTTTTCCATGAGTTTAGTCACATTTTTTACAAGAAAAAATGGATGTTTTTCATCAGTTTACGTAAATTTTCCATCAGTTTACGTCAGTTTTTTATATCCATTACCAATGCAAAAATGGACCATATGTCTGTATACATCTGTTTATCGCCCATTTACATCCATATTACGTCTGTTTACATCCGTTTTTCATCCGTTCCATTTTTTTTTTTTAATGGAAGAAAAAGTGTTTTCTTCCGTTCAAAAAAATGGATGTTAATGGATTTGGACATTAATGGATATAAACAGATGATCATCCATTTACATCCGCTAGTCCATAGAAATACATGGGTGCCTCTTTTTTATCCATAAACGGACAGATGAAAAACAGACATACGGAACACCCATGTGAAAGGGGCATCAGGTTTGTTTTCCTTTATTTTCACCCGATGATGTGGTATGTCTGTTATTTATCAATTTCCTTTATCATAACAAGCTACGCAGCAAAAGTAGCAGTTAGAGTGTTGAGACAAACCATTTACCACAGACAATGGTCCGGTTTTAGTCATTTAAGGAAAACATTTATTCCAAAAGAAATAAAACTGACTTCTGTAACTGCTTATAAAGTATTAGCTGGAGTTTGACTTCAGTTTGTTAGTGTCTTTAAAGCAGAGCTCCACCCAAAAGGAGAAGTTCAACTTTAAGGCTTCGTCCCCCACTCCCTGTTAAGGATTGGCACCTGATTTTGACAAGTACCTGCTCCCACTTCTGCTGCGGTCGCCTAGGCCAGGGGTCTCCAAACTTTCTAAACCAAGGGCCAGTTTACTGTCCTTCAGTCTTTACGGGGGGGGGGGGGGGGGCTGGACTGCGGCCAACAGGAATACACAATGTCCCAGCACCAGTGGAAGTAAACAATCCCCTATCATTGTGTGACAGTGGGAGGAATTGTGCCTCATCATTGGTGTGATTGGGCCCCATTGTTGGTGCCAAAGGGGGAACTATGCCCCATCATTTATCTCATTGGTAGGAATTTGCCCATCATTGGTGTCATTAGGAGGAATTATGCCTTTCAATGGTGTCAGTGAATTATATAGTGTCCCAAGGGCCGCAGTTTGGAGACCACTGGCCTAGGCGATCGAAAGCGGAAGTTGTCCTCCGTCCTCCCCCCTCATAGTCTTTTGGGACACATGACAGGTCCCAGAAGACTACATTACCATTCACAAAGAGCAGCACTACCCTACCCGTGTATGAGCAGTGGGCACCCGGCTGTGAGGCTGCAAGCTGTGACAGCTGGGTGCCCACACTGAAGATGCCAGGAAGAGAGGATGGCTGCTGTGGGGACACTGTGGGATCGAGGGACAGGTGTTTTTTAAAAGTCACCAGTGCATTTCCTGTGTGGCGTTCTGGTGTGAACTGACCGTAAATCTGCTACTGCCTCCCCAGAATGATGATACTGCTGTCCAAAAGGTGTCTCCGTTGCTCATCCATCCAGAACGCAGGCACCCCAAGACAGGAAGTGTGTTCCTTGCAGGATCACCAGGTGAAAATAAAACTGAAATAAAAATTGAATGCAGACACCACACTCAAGGATCAGTCAAGTGCAGTATATTCTATCACTATTTTTGGGATCAATACCTCTTTCATTTTATTGAAGTGTCACCAGATGTCACTTGGATCAGCACAAGGCTCAGTGTAAATCAGGGGTGTCAAACTCCATTTCACCAAAGGCCGTATCAGCATTATGGTTGCCCTAAAAGAGCCAGTTGTATCTATAAGACTAGATGTCCAGAGCCCCCCCATTACATCAGAAGGCAAAGAATCCCACACCCTCCCTAACATCACCGTGCACCCCCTTTGGAGGCAGAGCTGGAGAGCAGAAAGTGCAGGGTCTGGAGGAGGACCAGAGTCTGCTGAATGCTGAGACCAGGGGAGGCAGAGATGAGGAGGATTTGGCACATTTGTTCTATTCTCCTCTCTGCTGGGGTGCAAGGGCCACATGAAATGGTATGGAGGTCCGAATCGGCCCGCGGAAGGCACCTGTGGTGTCAATGCTGCATTGTAATACATCCCGGGGCAGTGTCTCGGTATGGCCAGCTGTTCTCGATGATCCTCTGCAGACGGATGGATGTGAAAGACGCCGTCCTCGGTAATGATAGTGAATCGGCGATGGCTGTCACTCCAATGTTGCTACATGACCCTGGATCCCGACCACACATCACCGGCTCCCTGAGCTCTCACCGTCCACCTCACTCCCCGGTCACATGCAGGAAATCATCTGGAACGCCAACTTCGCGACGTCACCTCTCACTGGCATCCCACGTTACCGGGTCAGCTGACCGTGACGTCACATCCCTCCGGCTTCCGCGATTGCGGCTGGTTGGTGACCGGCGACGTCAGACCGTGCAGCGGCGGATGATGGCGGACAGCATCCCTCTGCAGCCGGTGCAGAAGAGAGCGGCCTACTACACGGCGGAGAAGAATAAGAGGAGGTGAGGGGGAGGGCTGTGTGTGGCGGTGCTGGGCACCTGTCTATGGAGAGTCTTCTGTTATATATGAGCCAGGAGGGCATTCCTCTATCCAGGAACTAATGAGTGGTGGGCACGGGGCATGTCAGCGGCATTACAGTCTGTGCACAGACACAGAAAGGGCTTGGTGTAGGGTAGTGATGGTGTAAACCCCACACAGGGTGTCTCTAGTTCAGTCTGTGTATCTTTGGGGAAAGTTTTCTTCACTTCCTGCCCCAGAGACACAACAGGAAGTTAGATGAAATCCCTCAAAGTCCTTGGAAGTTCGCCTTTAGACAGTTGTCCCTGGAACTGGTGGCACCAATGGAAACTTTTTTTCTTACTTTTTGTTCTGGGGACGGTGCTGACGTCTTCTCTGGGGACAGCGGTGACATGCGCTCTGGGGACAGGGATGAAGTTTTCTCTGGGGACAGCAGTGACATGCGCTCTGGGAACACCGGTGACATGCGCTCTGGGGACAGGGATGAAGTTTTCTCTGGGGACAGCAGTGACATGCGCTCTGGGGACAGGGATGAAGTTTTCTCTGGGGACAGCAGTGACATGCGCTCTGGGGACAGGGATGAAGTTTTCTCTGGGGACAGCAGTGACATGCGCTCTGGGGACGGTGCTGACGTTTTCTCTGGGGACACCGGTGACATGCGCTCTGGGGACAGGGATGAAGTTTTCTCTGGGGACAGCAGTGACATGCGCTCTGGGGACAGTGCTGATGTCTTCTTTGGGGACAGCGGTGACATGCGCTCTGGGGACAGTGCTGACGGTTTCTCTGGGGACACCGGTGACATGCGCTCTGGGGACAGGGATGAAGTTTTCTCTGGGGACAGCGGTGACATGCGCTCTGGGGACAGCGGTGACATGCGCTCTGGGAACACCGGTGACATGCGCTCTGGGGACAGGGATGAAGTTTTCTCTGGGGACAGCAGTGACATGCGCTCTGGGGACAGCGGTGACATGCGCTCTGGGGACGGTGCTGATGTCTTCTTTGGGGACAGCGGTGACATGCGCTCTGGGGACAGCGGTGACATGCGCTCTGGGGACAGCGGTGACATGCGCTCTGGGGACAGGAATTACGTTTTTTCTAGGGACATCGGTGACATGCGCTCTGGGGACAGGGATGAAGTTTTCTCTGGGGTCAGCGGTGACAAGCGCTCTGGGGACAGGGATGAAGTTTTCTCTGGGGTCAGCGGTGACATGCGCTCTGGGGACAGGGATGAAGTTTTCTCTGGGGACAGCAGTGACATGCGCTCTGGGGACAGCGGTGACATGCGCTCTGGGGACGGTGCTGATGTCTTCTTTGGGGACAGCGGTGACATGCGCTCTGGGGACAGCGGTGACATGCGCTCTGGGGACAGCGGTGACATGCGCTCTGGGGACAGGAATTACGTTTTTTCTAGGGACATCGGTGACATGCGCTCTGGGGACAGGGATGAAGTTTTCTCTGGGGACAGCGGTGACATGCACTCTGGGGACAGGGATGAAGTTTTCTCTGGGGACAGCGGTGACATGCACTCTGGGGACGGTGCTGATGTCTTCTTTGGGGACAGCGGTGACATGCAATCTGGGGACAGGGATGAAGTTTTCTCTGGGGACAGCGGTGACATGCGCTCTGGGGACAGCGGTGACATGCGCTCTGGGGACAGCGGTGACATGTGCTCTGGGGACAGCGGTGACATGTGCTCTGGGGACAGGGATGAAGTTTTCTCTGGGGACAGCGGTGACATGCGCTCTGGGGACAGGGATGAAGTTTTCTTTGGGGACAGTGGTGACATGCGGTATGGGGACAGCAGTGACACGCACTCTGGGGACGGTGCTGACATTTTCTCTGGTGTTCGCTCTGGGGACAGTGCAGACGTATGGCCTGGTTACAGAACTGACATGTACTCTGGGGACAGGGCTGAAGTTTTCTCAGTTGACAGCACTGATGTTTGGACAGCTCTGGCGGACAGTGCTGACCTTTGCTCTGGGGACAGTGCTGACGTATGGCCTGGGGACAGTGCTGACGTATGGCCTGGGGACAGTGCTGACATGCACTCTGGGGACAGGGATGAAGTTTTCTTTGCTTACAGCGCTGATGTTTGGTGTAGGGACAGCTCTGGCGTTTGCTCTGGGGACAGCTCTGGCATTTGACTGCGGGAGGGAAGAAGGGGCCGAACGTCTGGCTCACTTTGCCATGGCAAACTGAGCCTAAAGTGGGAGTGGGTACCTGCCAAAAAGGAGGCAAATAAGTGGAGCTTGTGCTTTTGAGTGGAACTCCGCTTTAAGGTCAATGCTGACCAGGGTGGATTTGATTTAAATCAAACTGATTTAAATCATGATTTAAATCACGATTTAAATCACTAGTCAGTAAGGCTTGATTTAAATCCTAGTTTTCTACATAAAGACTAATTCTTGCTGGTATAACTTTAATATGCAAGTAGATGAAGCTTTTTAGAACAACAACTTTCCATATTAGTTTTTTTATCCCCAGTTTAATAGGTTAATCATTCATATTTGGACAACTTTTCTGTTGTACTTAGGAAGGAGAAAAATAATCATTACCTTAATAATAACAATTTAAATAGATTTATTCAACTGAAACAATAACATTCCAGCATATGTTATTTGCGTAAACAAACATCCATGTTTGTTAACTAATTTGGCTAAACAAAATATATATATTTTAAGAAACTTAGACTGTCAGCCCCTTCCTCCTCACACTTAGTTTCACTTTCTTCTTGTGCAGATCTATTCCACTCCAAACAATCAGAAAAATATGGTTTCTATTCTATTCACTGAACTTCTTGAAACTTAGCAGTGAAGGGGTTGATTCTGTATTCATAGGTTTGTAGAAGTTAGGATTAAGGTCTTTTTCTTAACTCTGTTCATGTTATAACATTTTTGCTGTGAAGAAGAGGCATGTGATCTCCGCTGAGTCAAATTCAGTTTTGAGAACTGCAAAAGTAAACAACGCATCTGTGATAATATCTTGTAGGCAGAGAAACTGCCCAATAATCTTACAAAAACCTCTGGAAGAGCATGACATTGTGAATGGATTAATGGAATTCATTTACCAAAAAAATTAAACATATACAGCCTTATTCTACATAATTAAAAAACTAATCTTTATTTCATGATGGAATAACCTTTGGATGGTAATATATTTTCCTCAAAAAGCATTTTATTTAAAAAAATCTGATTTAAATAAAAAAATCTGACTTAAATAAAAAAAATCTGATTTATATAAAACAAATCAGATTTTTTTTTATTTTTAAAAAAAAATCATTGATTTTTATCCACCCGGTGCTGACATTTGGTCTGGGGACAACGTTGGCATTTGATCTGAGGACAGAGCTGACATTTTCTCTGGGGACAGTGCTAGTGTTTTCTCTGGGTACAGCATTGACGTTCAGTCAGGAGACAGAGCTGATGTTTGTTTTGGGAAAAGAGCTGGCATTTTCTCTGGGATAGCGCTGATATTTTCTCTGCAGACAGTGCTAGTGTTTTCTCTGGGGACAGTGTTGACATGTGCTCTCGGGAAAGTGCTAGCATCCCCTCTGGGAATAGTGCTCCATTTTCTCTAGGGACAGCATTGACATGCTCTCTGGGGACAGTGCTAGCGTTTTCTCTGGGGACAGTGTTGGCGGTTTCTCTGGGGACAGCGTTGGCGGTTTCTCTGGGGACAGCGTTGGCGGTTTCTCTGGGGACAGTGTTGGCGGTTTCTCTGGGGACAGTGTTGACATTTATTCTGGGGAGAGTGCTAGCATTTTCTCTGGGGACAATGTTGATGTTCTCTCTAGGGACAGTTCTAGCGTTTTCTCTGTGGACAGTGTTGATGTTTGCTCTGGGAAGATTACTAACATTTTCTCTGAGGACAGTGTTGACATTTGCTCTGGGAAGAGTGCTAGAGTTTTCTCTGGGGACAGTGTTGACGTTCTCTCTAGGGACAGTGCTAGCGTTCTCTCTTGGGACAGTGTTGACATATGCTCTGGAAAGAGTACTAGCGTTTTCTCTGGGGACAGTGTTTACATTTTTTTCTAGGGACAGTGCTAGCGTTTTCTCTGGGAACAGTGTTGACATTTGCTCTGGGAAGAGTACTAGTGTTTTCTCTGTGGACAGTGTTGACGTTTGCTCTGGGAAGAGTACTAGTGTTTTCTCTGAGGACAGTGTTGATGATTGCTCTGGAAAGAGTACTAGTGTTTTCTCTGGGGACAGTGTTGACATTCTTTCTAGGGACAGTGCTAGCGTTTTCTCTCCGGACAGCGTTGGCGGTTTCTCTGTAGACAGTGTTGACATTTGCTCTGGGAAGAGTACTAGCATTTTCTCTGGGGACAGTGTTGACGTTCTCCCTAGGGACAGTGCTAGCGTTTTCTCTGGGGACAGTGTTGACATTTGCTCTGGAAAGAGTACTAGCGTTTTCTCTGGGGACAGTGTTGACATTCTTTCTAGGGACAGTGCTAGCGTTTTCTCTGGGAACAGTGTTGATGTTTGCTCTGGTAAGAGTACTAGTGTTTTCTCTGGGGACAGTGTTGACGTTCTTTCTAGGGACAGTGCTAGTGGTTTCTCTGGGGACAGTGTTGACATTTGCTCTGGGAAGAGTACTAGTGTTTTCTCTGGGGACAGTGTTGACATTCTTTCTAGGGACAGTGCTAGTGGTTTCTCTGGGGACAGTGTTGACGTTTGTTCTGGGAAGAGTACTAGTATTTTCTCTGAGGACAGTGTTGACGTTTGCTCTGGGAAGAGTACTAGTATTTTCTCTGGGGACAGTGTTGACGTTTGCTCTGGGAAGAGTACTAGTATTTTCTCTGAGGACAGTGTTGATGATTGCTCTGGGAAGAGTACTAGTGTTTTTTCTGGGGACAGTGTTGACATTCTTTCTAGGGACAGTGCTAGCATTTTCTCTGGGGACAGTGTTGACGTTTGCTCTGGGAAGAGTGCTAGCGTTTTCTCTGGGAACAGTGTTGACGTGCTCTCTAGGGACAGTGCTAGCGTTTTCTCTGGGGACAGTGTTGACATTTGCTCTGGGAAGAGTGCTAGCGTTTTCTCTGGGAACAGTGTTGATGTGCTCTCTAGGGACAGTGCTAGCGTTTTCTCTGGGGACAGTGTTGACATTTGCTCTGGAAATTGTACTAGCGGTTTCTCTGGGGACAGTGTTGACATTCTTTCTAGGGACAGTGCTAGCGTTTTCTCTGGGAACAGTGTTGATGTTTGCTCTGGTAAGAGTACTAGTTTTTTCTCTGGGGACAGTGTTAACTTTCTCCCTAGGGACAGTGCTAGCGGTTTCTCTGCGGACAGTGTTGACGTTTGCTCTGGGAAGAGTACTAGTGTTTTCTCTGGGGACAGTGTTGACATTCTTTCTAGGGACAGTGCTAGCGTTTTCTCTCCGGACAGCGTTGGCGGTTTCTCTGTAGACAGTGTTGACATTTGCTCTGGGAAGAGTACTAGCATTTTCTCTGGGGACAGTGTTGACGTTCTCCCTAGGGACAGTGCTAGCGTTTTCTCTGGGGACAGTGTTGACATTTGCTCTGGAAAGAGTACTAGCGTTTTCTCTGGGGACAGTGTTGACATTCTTTCTAGGGACAGTGCTAGCGTTTTCTCTGGGAACAGTGTTGATGTTTGCTCTGGTAAGAGTACTAGTGTTTTCTCTGGGGACAGTGTTGACGTTCTTTCTAGGGACAGTGCTAGTGTTTTCTCTGGGGACAGTGTTGACATTTGCTCTGGGAAGAGTACTAGTGTTTTCTCTGGGGACAGTGTTGACATTCTTTCTAGGGACAGTGCTAGTGGTTTCTCTGGGGACAGTGTTGACGTTTGTTCTGGGAAGAGTACTAGTATTTTCTCTGGGGACAGTGTTGACGTTTGCTCTGGGAAGAGTACTAGTATTTTCTCTGAGGACAGTGTTGATGATTGCTCTGGGAAGAGTACTAGTGTTTTTTCTGGGGACAGTGTTGACATTCTTTCTAGGGACAGTGCTAGCATTTTCTCTGGGGACAGTGTTGACGTTTGCTCTGGGAAGAGTGCTAGTGTTTTCTCTGGGAACAGTGTTGACGTGCTCTCTAGGGACAGTGCTAGCGTTTTCTCTGGGGACAGTGTTGACATTTGCTCTGGAAATTGTACTAGCGGTTTCTCTGGGGACAGTGTTGACATTTGCTCTGGAAATTGTACTAGCGGTTTCTCTGGGGACAGTGTTGACATTCTTTCTAGGGACAGTGCTAGCGTTTTCTCTGGGAACAGTGTTGATGTTTGCTCTGGTAAGAGTACTAGTTTTTTCTCTGGGGACAGTGTTAACGTTCTCCCTAGGGACAGTGCTAGCGGTTTCTCTGCGGACAGTGCTGACGTTTGCTCTGGGAAGAGTACTCGTGTTTTCTCTGGGGACAGTGTTGGCATTCTTTCTAGGGACAGTGCTAGCGGTTTCTCTGGGGACAGTGTTGACGTTTGCTCTGGGAAGAGTACTAGATTTTTCTCTGGGAACATTGTTGATGTTTGCTGTGGGAAGAGTACTAGTATTTTCTCTGGGGACAGTGTTGACATTTGCTGTGGGAAGAGTACTAGTGTTTTCTCTGGGAACAGTGTTGATGATTGCTCTGGGAAGAGTACTAGTGTTTTCACTGGGAACAGTGTTGACAATTGCTCTGGGAAGAGTACTAGTGTTTTCTCTGGGGACAGTGTTGACATTTGCTCTGGAAGAGTACTAGTGTTTTCTCTGGGGACAGTGTTGACGTTTGTTCTGGGAAGAGTACTAGTATTTTCTCTGGGGACAGTGTTGACGTTTGCTCTGGGAAGAGTACTAGTATTTTCTCTGAGGACAGTGTTGATGATTGCTCTGGGAAGAGTACTAGTGTTTTTTCTGGGGACAGTGTTGACATTCTTTCTAGGGACAGTGCTAGCATTTTCTCTGGGGACAGTGTTGACGTTTGCTCTGGGAAGAGTGCTAGCGTTTTCTCTGGGAACAGTGTTGACGTGCGCTCTAGGGACAGTGCTAGCGTTTTCTCTGGGGACAGTGTTGACATTTGCTCTGGAAATTGTACTAGCGGTTTCTCTGGGGACAGTGTTGACATTCTTTCTAGGGACAGTGCTAGCGTTTTCTCTGGGAACAGTGTTGATGTTTGCTCTGGTAAGAGTACTAGTTTTTTCTCTGGGGACAGTGTTAACGTTCTCCCTAGGGACAGTGCTAGCGGTTTCTCTGCGGACAGTGTTGACGTTTGCTCTGGGAAGAGTACTCGTGTTTTCTCTGGGGACAGTGTTGGCATTCTTTCTAGGGACAGCTAGCGGTTTCTCTGGGGACAGTGTTGACGTTTGCTCTGGGAAGAGTACTAGATTTTTCTCTGGGAACATTGTTGATGTTTGCTGTGGGAAGAGTACTAGTATTTTCTCTGGGGACAGTGTTGACATTTGCTGTGGGAAGAGTACTAGTGTTTTCTCTGGGAACAGTGTTGATGATTGCTCTGGGAAGAGTACTAGTGTTTTCACTGGGAACAGTGTTGACAATTGCTCTGGGATGAGTACTAGTGTTTTCTCTGGGGACAGTGTTGACATTTGCTCTGGGAAGAGTACTAGTGTTTTCTCTGGGGACAGTGTTGACGTTTGCTCTGGAAGAGTACTAGTGTTTTCTCTGGGGACAGTGTTGACGTTTGTTCTGGGATGAGTACTAGTGTTTTCTCTGGGGACAGTGTTGACGTTTGCTCTGGGAAGAGTACTAGTGTTTTCTCTGGGGACAGTGTTAACGTTTGCTCTGGGAAGAGTACTAGTGTTTTCTCTGGGGACAGTGTTGACGTTTGCTCTGGGAAGAGAACTAGTATTTTCTCTGGGGACAGTGTTGACATTTGCTCTGGGAAGAGTACTAGTGTTTTCTCTGGGGACAGTGTTGACGTTTGCTCTGGGAAGAGTACTAGTGTTTTCTCTGGGGACAGTGTTGACATTTGCTCTGGGAAGAGTACTAGTGTTTTCTCTGGGGACAGTGTTGACGTTTGCTCTGGGAAGAGTACTAGTGTTTTCTCTGGGGACAGTGTTGACGTTTGCTCTGGGAAGAGTACTAGTGTTTTCTCTGGGGACAGTGTTGACGTTTGCTCTGGGAAGAGTACTAGTGTTTTCTCTGGGGACAGTGTTGACGTTTGCTCTGGGAAGAGTACTAGTGTTTTCTCTGGGGACAGTGTTGACGTTTGCTCTGGGAAGAGTACTAGTGTTTTCTCTGGGGACAGTGTTGACGTTTGCTCTGGGAAGAGTACTAGCTTTTTCTCTGGGGACAGTGTTGACGTTTGCTCTGGGAAGAGTACTAGTGTTTTCTCTGGGGACAGTGTTGACGATTGCTCTGGGAAGAGTACTAGTGTTTTCTCTGGGGACAGTGTTGACGATTGCTCTGGGAAGAGTACTAGTGTTTTCTCTGGGGACAGTGTTGACGATTGCTCTGGGAAGAGTACTAGTGTTTTCTCTGGGGACAGTGTTGACGTTTGCTCTGGGAAGAGTACTAGTGTTTTCTCTGGGGACAGTGTTGACGATTGCTCTGGGAAGAGTACTAGTGTTTTCTCTTGGAACAGTGTTGACGTTTGCTCTGGGAAGAGTACTAGCATTTTCTCTGGGAACAGTATTGATGTTTGCTCTTGGGAGAGTGGTAGCATTTGCTCTGGGGATAGCGTTGGCATTTGGTCTGAGCGCAGGGCTAACATTTTCTCTGGGACAGCGTTGACTTTCTCTCCGAGGACAGTCTAGCATTTTCTTAGGGACAGTGTTGATGTTTGCTCTGGGGAGAGTGCTAGTAATTTCTTTGGGGACAGCGCTGACAAGGATGTATATCTATTTGCGAGAAAATTCGTGTTACAGGTCCTACATGCCAGGTCTGCTGGCCTGTTCCCCTTAGGTCCCCTGGAGATTTGTGCAGTCTAACCAGGCGTGAATATAGGACACTATGTTAGGACACTACATGATCTTATTGATCTGTGGGAGGAGGGATATGTTGATGAATTGGTTGTCAATGACGATGAGTTCACTGAACTAATGTTGGACCTAGCTCTTGAGGTCTGTGTTGAGTTACTGGAGGGTGATATACCCCTGGTGGAGACCACCTTTCCTAAAGATGTGAACTTATATAAGTCCAGGTCTTTTCCCCCTTTGTCGGCAATACCAGGTATGGTGTGCGTTGTATGAGCAGTAGTACGGGAGCTTAGATCCTTTCATTTCCACTCTATAACGGGATAATCTCAGCCTCAAAGAGCGCGAGTCTCTATGGGAATTACGCAATAATAGAGACTTGATTATTAAATCTGTCGACAAGGGTGGAAATGTTTTACTTATTGGCTAGGAAAATATGTGATTATGTGTGAATGAATTTTGACCAACGACCTTGGTATACTCCCATTCCTCATTTAAATATAGAACAGGACAAAAACAACTACTGTTTAACATCATTGATAGAGCATTTTTGGATTAAATGTAGGTTTTCCAAGGTGACTTGTTTTTTAATCATTGCCAAGAATTCATAAGTCTGTTGTGGACCCACCAGGTCATCCCATAATTTTTGGACAAGGTTCTCTCACTGAACACATCAGTGAGTACATTGACCAAATTCTCCAGCCATTCTTTATAAGTCAACTGTCGTATGTGAGAGATACTCTACATTTACTTACACAATTACATGATCTGGTGGTTTCACAGCACACATTGTAATTGACTTTGGATATAGAGGCCTTATTCTCTTCCATACCTCACCATAAGTGGCAACAGGTGATACACAGGGTCCTGGGAACAAGAGCTATGAACAAAATTAGACATAATCAGTTTGTGTTGGAACTCCTAGATTTCCTATTAACACATAGTAAGTTTACATTCAATCAAAGACATTTTTTCCACAAGGCACTGCCATGGGCAGCAAGGGGGCCCCTGCATATGACAGTGGGGGACAGAGAAACATGGATCCTTGGTGGAGGTGGGGGGTGACATTGATGTACCTGGCTAAGATTTTATCCTGCTACAGGTACATCGACGACGTCCTCGTCCTATGGACTGGTACTAGACAAGAGGCCCTGGACTTTGTTGACAGCTTGAGCAATAAGAGTTACAATTTGTCCTTTACCAGTGAGTGTGACCCCAAGGTATTCACCTTTTTTGATATATAATAATAAAGCCGGCAACTCAGTCACTTCTTCAAAAATCTTTTTTGGCTCACAATGGAAAAGATATGATCTATAAAAGCTAATGTGTTTTGGCCAAAACCTTCCTCATAACATTCACTCGACGTGGATATAGAAAAAGATAGTTGGCCAGTGCTTACCAAAGAGCAAGGGACAGTGATAGAGAAACTTTGATCTTTTGACAGACAGATACAAACAAAGCTACAGTACCTATTACAAGATTAAATCTACAATATAGCGAACTAGTACCCAAGGTCAGTGAAATGTGCAAGCAAAACGTGTGTTTAAATCATGATAAAGACAGTACATTGTTCAAATGCTGGGTGTTAAAAGTTGTAAAACCCAACCCCAGAGCAGGGAACTTTGATCAAACTATTCTACAAGGAGAAACAAAGTGGATATGGGAGCTGGGAGCCACTAGTCTCCCAAGTTGAAATGACAGCTTATCTTTTGGTCCATTACTGGCTTGATTATTTATACCATTTTTGGTTTGATTTTACTCCACCTCAGTCTTGGATTGTGTGGAGTTGCTGGCATCTCTCTTTCCTGTGGACTTAGATTGTTATTTGGTATGTCTTTAAGTACCCAGGGAGTAGCTTGCAATGAGATATCGACTACAAATAATTTGCATATACATATGTAATAACCTGATGTCTTAAAGTTAAAAAATTTTGGTTTGTTTAAGTACGGTTTGCACTGGAATTCTGGGACACCCAATGTAAATTTTGTCTGATTTTGGTTATTTGGGGTCATAACTGCGACCACTGTCACCGTACATGCATATTGACGTCATGACGTGCATGTATGCTGACGCTGTGACGTATATTTGCGTCGTGACGTAAATTCGCACCATGCGCGATGGCCCCTCGATGTTTATTTGCATCATGATGTTTTTTGCTGTTGGTCATTGGCAGACATTTTAAACACATTTAGAAACCATTCATTGTGCATAGGCTCTGAAGCAGCCGGCCTGATCGACAATACCAGTTTCCAGCCTTTCTCCCATTTTGACAGCTGTTGGCATGCCTCTCCCTCCCTATCTCCTTCATCTATCAAGTAACAATGAGATGTTCTCAGACAGACACATATGAACTACCATCATTCAAGAGAGTAGTTCTGATGTCCTGAGACCCAATTGGATGGCAGAGTATCATTTCACTCTATTTCGGACATTTAATTACGTGAAACTTTCCTTTATTGTGCCGATGGCTTCCTTGTCAGGCATCTACCAACCATGCCTTCCACAATTGGACAAATCTGTATGATATTCAGGTTGCCTATGGAGTCTTCCAGCATACTTAGCAGGTTAGTGGCTCCCTTATTTGGCAATTAATCTACATAGCTGGAAGAACTTTCATACAAGGAATTATTAGCATGGCATGCTGCAAGGGAGACACACAGACATATATGTGAAGATAGAATATTCTTGGGAGCTTTCCAACTATATATTTGTTGTAGTGCGCTCTGGGTTTGCACTGCCCTTATGTGGATTAATTTTTGCTACTAAATGTCCAATGTGGACCTTGAATGATCGTCTAGCCATAAAAGTGATGTACATTGAGATACTAATATGGAAGAGAAGTTCTTTTCATACAATGTAGTCTTATAGTTCACGTGTTTTATGCCCCCCTTTGGGGTGCATATATATTTTTGTCAGTGTCATTTCCATGCATATGGTCCTTAATTGAGAGGTGATGCTTAGAATTGTTCCCGCAGCTGCTATGGTTGGGGTTTTTATTAATTGGCCAATTATGATTTTATTTATTAGACAGTAGGTTTTTGTATAGTTTAGGTTTTTCAATAAAAAATTTTTACTTTGTATTTCATGTGTGTTGAGCGATTTTCAGGGTCTATCACTTTTTTCAGGGAAACATAATTTGTATTTATATACCAACAGTTCCCTCATGTTAAACAATATATTCTAGTTGTTTTTTTTTTCTCTTTCTTTAATAGGGTATTGAGAACACATTTTATTTATATTTTTGATTCAATGGACATCACTGATATGCGTTCTGGGGACAGTGCTGGCGTTTGCTTTGAGGACAGCGCTGCCATGCACTCTGAGAACAGGGCTGAAGTATTCTCTGGGTACAGCACTGACGTTTGGTCGATGGACAATGGTGGCGTTTGTCTGGGGAATGCGCTGGCATTTATTCTGGGGATAGCGTTGGTATTTGGTCTGGGGACAGCGCTGATCTGTGGTCTGGAGACAGCGCTGACGTGTGGTCTGGAGACAGCGCTGACGTGTGGTCTGGAGACAGCGCTGACGTGTGGTTTAGAGACAGCGCTGACGTGTGGTCTGGAGACAGCCCTGACGTGTGGTCTGGAGACAGCGCTGACGTGTGGTCTGGAGACAGCCCTGACGTGTGGTCTGGAGACAGCCCTGACGTGTGGTCTGGAGACAGCCCTGACGTGTGGTCTGGAGACAGCGCTGACGTGTGGTCTGGAGACAGCGCTGACGTGTGGTCTGGAGACAGCGCTGACGTGTGGTCTGGAGACAGCGCTGACGTGTGGTCTGGAGACAGCGCTGACGTGTGGTCTGGAGACAGCGCTGACGTGTGGTCTGGAGACAGCGCTGACGTGTGGTCTGGAGACAGGGCTGGCATGTAGCCTGGGGACAGTGTTAGCGTTTGGTCTGAAGACAGAGCTGATGTTTTCTCTGGAGACAGTGCTAGTGTTTTCTCTGGGGACAGCTTTAATGCTTTCTCTGGGGACAGTGCTAGTGCTTTCTCTGGGGACAGTGTTGACGTTTGCTCTGGGGACAGCCATGATGTTTACTCTGGGGACAACGCTGGTGTTTACTCTGGGGACAACGCTGGTGTTTACTCTGGGGACAATGCTGGTGTTTACTCTGGGGACAACGCTGGTGTTTACTCTGGGGACAACCCTGGTGTTTGCTCTGGGGACAACCCTGGTGTTTGCTCTGGGTACAGCGCTGGTGTTTACTCTGGGGACAACGCTGGTGTTTACTCTGGGGACAACGCTGGTGTTTACTCTGGGGACAACGCTGGTGTTTACTCTGGGGACAACGCTGGTGTTTACTCTGGGGACAACGCTGGTGTTTACTCTGGGGACAACGCTGGTGTTTACTCTGGGGACAACGCTGGTGTTTACTCTGGGAACAACCCTGGTGTTTGCTCTGGGTACAGCGCTGGTGTTTGCTCTGGGGACAACCCTGGTGTTTGCTCTGGGGACAACGCTGGTCTTTGCTCTGGGAACAACGCTGGTCTTTGCTCTGGGAACAACGCTGGTCTTTGCTCTGGGAACAACGCTGGTCTTTGCTCTGGGGACAACGCTGGTATTTGCTCTGGGGACAACCCTGGTGTTTGCTCTGGGTACAGCGCTGACATGCTCTCTGGGGACAAGGCTGAAGTTTTCTCTCAGGACAGTGCTGACATGTGCTCTGGGGACAAAAGGTCTGAAGTCCGGTTAATGGTGTAGCAAGTACCTGAGAAGTACCATATCCCCATCGGTTCCTAGATGACCGTTAGTGTCCTACAGAATACCTTTTACATGCACAATTTGGTTGTGCGTCCGCTTTTTTCTGGTGGATTATTCCTGGAGCTGCTATAAGGTGGATATCAGCGTTGCTCAGTTGCTGTGAAACCAGGTGGAGTTAACACCGAGGAGCTGTCCTTTTTGCTGTGAGGGTCCCACGGAGAGGTCTGAAGTCCGGTTAAGGGTGTAACAAGTACCTGAGAAGTACCATATCCCCATTGGTTCCTAGATGACCGCTAGTGCCCTACAGAATACCTTTTACATGCACAATTTGGTTGTGCATCCGGTGAGTGCAAGCACACCTCATTTTCCTTACCCACAAGGAGTCACGAGCACCTTATTTGTCTGAATCTGTAAAGGAGCTACTAAGTATCCACACACACTGGATGATATAAGCACATATCTAAGGAAGAATTTGTGTGGACCAATATACATTTATACTGTGCGTTTATGTCACTGGTTTTTGTCCATACAGAACGACACACTATTGTCACTTTATTGCGCCCCTTGGTAGTGCTGTTTCACTTATCAGTTTATATTGCCATTTGATATATTATTATTATTTTAGCGCTGCAATTATGATATAGATACTTTTAGAGTTTTTTTCCTTTTGCAAGCTGCTTTATTATATTGATTTATTCATTTATATATTTTAATTACAATAGCGCTTGCTTGAATATTATTATTTAGTGGACGTGGTATACTTGGATTTTGCAGAAGCATTTGACACAGTTCCCCTCTAATGTGTAAGGTTAAGTCTATAGGCTTGGAAAAATCCGTATGTAAATGGATAGAAAACTGGCTAACAGATTGTATTCAGAGAGTAATGGTTAATGATTCATACTCTGAATGGTCTAGGGTTGTCAGTGGTGTACTCCAAGGTTCAGTGTTGGGACCCTTTTTAATAGATTTATAAACGATATAGGGTCTGGGATTAAAAATCCCATTTCAGTCTTTGCAGATGACACCAAGCTATGCAGTGGAATAATGTCCTTATAATAATGTTTTGGGCACCAATTCACAAAAGAACATTGAGTAACTGGAGAAAGTACAGAGAAGGGCAACCAAACTGATAAGAGGCATGGAGGAGCTCAGCTATGAGGAAAGATTAGAGGAACTGAATTTATTCTCTCTTGAGAAGAGGAGATTAAGGGGGGATATGATCAACATGTATAAATACATCAGTAGTTCATATAGGGAACTCGGTGTAGAGCTATTCACCCTGAGGTCATCACAGAGGACAAGGGGGCACTCTTTACGTCTGGAGGAAAAGAAATTTAATCTCTAAACACGGAAAGGTTTCTTCGCAGTGAGAGCTGTGAAAGTGTGGAACTCCCTCAAGAGTTGGTTCTGGCCAGCTGAGTGGATTGCTTTAAAAAAGGCCTGGATTATTTCTTGGATACACAGAATATAACTGGTTATTATTTATTGGTAAAGTTGATCCAGGGAATATCCAATTGGCTCCTGGGGGATCAGGAAGGATTTTTTTCCCCTGCAGGAGCAAATTGGATCATACTTTGCTGGGTTTTTTGCCTTCCTCTGGATCAACTGTGGGTGTAGGTTTCTAACTTTTTTTTTTTTATGGTTGAACTGGATGGACTTTTGTCTTTTTTCAGCCAGACTAACTATGTAATCCTTCTAATAGGTATCACCACTTCTTAAGAGCCAGTTCGACAATGATCAGTTCTTGATCTCTGAAAGAATAATTCCTCTGTGCTGTGGGAAACTTTTTAGCGAAGAAGGTATTTGGATGCCTAGCTCCACTGAGGGACTGGAAAAGAGTAGCATTGATTCCCACAGATGAGGCATCAACCTTGATGGACATGGTTTTATTGATGTCTGGTCTTGTTAGGGCAGGTCTGGAAGGAATTGCTTACTTCAAGGAATGGAAGACTAACTAGGTCAAAAGGCTGGTGCTTGGGGTTGGTATCTTTTTGCCATAGGGGAAAGTGGCAATGGGAGCAAAAAGAACAGAGTAGTAGTAGTGGTATTTTATGATGAACTGCTGGTACTAGTATTTAAAATCTAGAAAGTGTGTGTAGCTTTGTGATTGCTGGGCAGAAGCCAATTGGAAATAGTAGCAACTCTTCATGGTTCATGTTAAGGCCATCTTTACTGAAAATACAGGTCAGGAAAGGAACCTTTCCACCTTTCCAGAGAGACATTTTTCATCTTTAGTGTGACGTATATTTTCACAGAGGCATTGCAAGTTGTCTGTGATTATGTAAATCTGGGTAGAAAATTAACATGTCATCCAGGTAGATGACAACACACACGTAGATGAGATCCCAGAAGATTTAATTGACACAGTGCTGGAAAAAGACCTGGCGCTGGATTGAGGATGAGGTGAGTGTGACTTTGTTTGATTTCTTAAAGCAGGACTCCGGACAAAAACTTCTTTAGATATCCTTGTTGCTGATTTCCTACCTTCAGTGAATATGATATCCATCTTCTCGTTCATTTAGTAGTTGATCTGAAATAGCGTATTCTTTTTCAAATCAAAACGTTAATTCTCTTTGTTTTTCTGTTTGTAAGATCGATGGCGGCTATGCCTTCTATTCCCCCAGTCACTGGTCTTGGCACATCCCTTCTGTAGTTCTTTGTCCAGGAAGCAGTGTTGTAATTCAGCCTCACTTGCAATGGGTGGACCAAGATTCTCAGACTCCCAGACACATTCAACATGTACAGGCCTAGTGTACCTGCCTACATTCACTACAATTCCTTGTGGATGATGGGAACTGTAGTTTCCTTTTACTGCAGAGAGAGAGAGGAGAGGATATGATGTAATCTCTGCTGTTACACCTCCACCTCAAGATGCTGTTATCTTTTTCATGACAAAGTCATGAAAATTCAATTAGACTTTTCTCCTCAATGGTAAGGATTTTCAATATTTTATTAACTGATTAGTGTTTTGTGTAGGGGGTGTACTATTTGGTGGATTTTTTTGCCTATCCCGGAGTTCTTCTTTAAGTTATAGGCTTTACATACTTCCTCATGCTCCTGCCTTTGCATAAGGAACAGAGATAATCGCTGCACAGAACAGTGTGGCCCCTCCCAATCCTGTCCTGTGTTCTCCCTTCTCAACTTCATTTTTAGGGTAAATACAATTTGGATGAAAAAAAGAGCAAGTGAGTGGGGGGTTGGCTGAAGATAGAACTGACCTATTAGATGCGCAGTTCCTGGAAAATAGTAAAAATTTACCATATTTTTCGCTCCATAAGACGTACTCCCCCCCCCCCCCCCCAAAAAAAAACAATGGGGGAAAATGTCTGTGCGTCTTATGGAGTGAATATGGAGTGACCAGCCCGGTATTCCCGCCGACATGTTAGAATATCAGGCCAGCCGCTCGGCTCTACTATGTAGAAGAACCCGCTCCTCCGTCCTACCTATTCCTCGGTCCAGCGGTCTCCTGCTTCCATCGGCCGTCTTCTCTACCTGGCGCCGTCAACTTCAGTGTGGGCACCCAGCTGTGACAGCTTGCAGCTTCACAGCCGAGTGCCCACTGCGCATGCGTGAGTAGCGTTGCGCTTCATGAATGGTCCTATAGTCTTGTTGAACCTGTCACATGTCCCACAAGACTACGGGAAGGGAGGGGGGAGGACAACTCCGTGGAAGTGGGAGCGGGTACTTGTAAAATTCGGGTACCTGCCCCCCCCCCCAAGGTCTGCAGTCTCTGGTCATCTCTTGTAGTATGTCCGCAGTCTCTGGTCATCTCCTGTACTGTGTCCGCAGTCTCTGGATATCTCCTGTACTGTGTCCGCAGTCTCTGGTCATCTCCTGTACTATGTCTGCAGTCTCTGGTCATCGCCTGTACTGTGTCCCCAGTCTCTGGTCATCTCCTGTACTGTGTTCGCAGTCTCTGGTCATCTCCTGTACTATGTCCCCAGTCTCTGGTCATCTCCTGTACTGTGTTCGCAGTCTCTGGTCATCTCCTGTACTATGTCCCCAGTCTCTGGTCATCTCCTGTACTGTGTTCGCAGTCTCTGGTCATCTCCTGTACTGTGTCCACAGTCTCTGGTCATCTCCTGTACTGTGTTCGCAGTCTCTGGTCATCTCCTGTACTGTGTCCGCAGTCTCTGGTCATCTTCTGTACTATGTCCGCAGTCTCTGGTCATCTTCTGTACTATGTCCGCAGTCTCTGGTCATCTCCTGTACTATGTCTGCAGCCTCTGGTCATCGCCTGTACTGTGTCCGCAGTCTCTGGTCATCTCCTGTACTGTGTCCGCAGGCTCTGGTCATCTCCTGTACTGTGTCCGCAGTCTCTGGTCATCTCCTGTACTGTGTCCGCAGTCTCTGGTCATCTCCTGTACTGTGTCCGCAGTCTCTGGTCATCTCCTGTACTGTGGCCGCAGTCTCTGGTCATCTCCTGTACTATGTCCGCAGTCTGTGGTCATCTCCAGTACTATGTCCGCAGTCTCTGGTCATCTCCTGTACTGTGTCTGCAGCCTCTGGTCATTTCCTGTACTGTGTCTGCAGTTTCTGGTCATCTCCTGTAGTAGGTCTGCAGTCTCTGGTCTTCTCCTGTACTGTGTCCGCAGTCTCTGATCATCTCCTGTACTGTGTCCGCAGTCTCTGGTCATCTCCTGTACTATGTCCGCAGTCTCTGGTCATCTCCTGTACTACTCCTGCAGTCTCTGACCATCTCTTGTACTATGTCTGCAGTCTCTGGTCATCTCCTGTACTATGTCTGCAGTCTCTAGTCATCTCCTGTACTATGTCCGTACTATGTCCGCAGTCTCTGGTCATTTCTATGTCCGCAGTCCATTGGTTCAGAATTTTTTTTTCTTGTTTTCCTCCTCTAAAATCTAGTTGCGTCTTATGGTCAGGTGCGTCTAATGGAGCAAAAAATACGGTAGTTCCTACAGGGATATTCCTGTTAAGGAATGATTGCATCACTTTCACACCACTACAAACTTGCACAGGACCCTTTTCATAATGGCATTCAAAACAAAATGTGGGTAGATCACATCTGTGTGAACCACCTCAATAGGAATAATATATAGCCCGTCATGCGAATCTGTGAGTTTGAAAATGCATCCAGAATCGCATGTGTGTGAACCAGGGCCGCTCCTTCACACCTAGGCGGTTTGGAATCACGGCAGAATCGCTGCAATCACAAAAAGTTCAAGTGCCATTATTTTCAATGGAACCTAAAACGTGGTGCGGTTTTGCTGTGATTGTTGTGCAACAAATTGTATCGCGTGAAGCTTGTCGCCCAAAAGTTGCTTTGCCCCGGACGCCGACAACCCACGCTATGCTAAAAATAGCTGGCTCTTAACTTTTTTAGCTGGCTCCTAGATTCAAAGCAAATTTGTCAAGCTCTGGTATTTGCCGTCACAACTAGAGATGAGCGAATTATTCAAAAATTCGATTCGGCTGATTCGCCGAATTAGCGGGAGAAATTCGATTCGATGCGAATTTATTCGCCGCGAATTTAACTTATTTAAAGGGTTTCTAGGCTTCAGAGAGCCTTTATATTAGTGCAGAACACTGTACCTTTAATTTAAATGCCCTTGGAGTCTGCTGGGGAAGAGAAATAATACTAACAGTCAGTATGACATGCAGATGAGTGCCGTCGATCTTAGAATCACCGCACACTTCACTCATTTGGGCAGTCAAGGGGCACGACGAAGAAGAAGAAGAAGAAGAAGAATGAAAAGAAGAAGAAGAATGAAAAGAAGAATGAAAAGAAGAAGAAGAATGAAAAGAAGAAGAAGAAGAATGAAAAGAAGAAGAAGAATGAAAAGAAGAAGAAGAAGAATGAAAAGAAGAATGAGAAGAATGAAAAGAAGAATGAAAAGTAGAAGAAGAATGAAAAGAAGAATGAGAAGAATGAAAAGAAGAATGAGAAGAATGAAAAGAAGAATGAAAAGAAGAAGGAGAAGAATGAAAAGAAGAAGAAGAATGAAAAGAAGAAGAATGAAAAGAAGAAGAAGAATGAAAAGAAGAATGAAAAGAAGAAGAATGAAAAGAAGAAGAAGAAGAATGAAAAGAAGAATGAACTATATTACTATATCAGTCTCTAATGGATGCTGGAGAGTTAAACCCCCTAACACCTGCTGTGCCCATTATGAGGGGTTCCCACCATCCCTGTGCTGAGGTTCTGGGTATGCACACCTGCTGTGCCCATTATGAGGGTTTCCCACTATCCCTGTGCTGAGGTTCCAGGTCTTCACACCTGCTGCGCCCATTATGAGAAGTTCCCACCATCCCTGTGCTGAGTTCCTGGGTCTGTACACCTGCTCTGCCCATTAGGAGGAGTTCCCACCATCCCTGTGCTAAATTCCTGGGTCTGTACACCTGCTGTTCCCATTATGAGGGGTTTCTACCATCCCTGTGCTGAGGTCCCAGGTCTGCACACCTGCTGCGCCCATTACTAGGGGTTCCCACCATCCCTGTGCTGAGGTTCTGGGTATGCACACCTGCTGTGCCCATTATGAGGGGTTCCCACCATCCCTGTGCTGAATTCCTGGGTCTGTATGTACACCTGCTGTGTCCATTGTGAGGGATTCCCACCATTCCTGCACTGAGTACCTGAGTCTGTACACCTGCCAAAAGAAAGTTTCAGGATTTTAAAGGAGCAAAATACAGTAATACTGGAACAAAAATGAGCTGCGTGGTGGAGTTGCCAGAAGAAGAGGAAGAAGAAGAAAAGAAGAAGAAGAAGAATGAAAAGAAGGAGAAGAAGAAGAAGAAGAATGAAAAGAAGAAGAAGAAGAATGAAAAGAAGAAGAAGAAGAATGAAAAGAAGAAGAAGAAGAATGAAAAGAAGAATGAAAAGAAGAAGAAGAAGAATGAAAAGAAGAAGAAGAAGAATGAAAAGAAGAAGAAGAAGAATGAAAAGAAGAAGAATGAGAAGAAGAATGAAAAGAAGAAGAAGAAGAATGAAAAGAAGAAGAAGAATGAAAAGAAGAATGAAAAGAAGAAGAAGAATGAAAAGAAGAATGAAAAGAAGAAGAAGAAGAATGAAAAGAAGAAGAAGAATGAAAAGAATAATGAAAAGAAGAAGAATGAAAAGAAGAATGAAAAGAAGAAGAAGAAGAATGAAAAGAAGAAGAAGAAGAATGAAAAGAAGAATGAAAAGAAGAAGAAGAAGAATGAAAAGAAGAATGAAAAGAAGAAGAAGAATGAAAAGAAAAAGAAGAAGAATGAAAAGAAGAATGAAAAGAAGAAGAAGAAGAATGAAAAGAAGAATGAAAAGAAGAAGAAGAAGAATGAAAAGAAGAAGAAGAATGAAAAGAAGAAGAATGAAAAGAAGAATAAGAAGAATGAAAAGAAGAATGAAAAGAAGAAGAAGAAGAATGAAAAGAAGAAGAAGAAGAATGAAAAGAAGAAGAAGAAGAATGAAAAGAATGAAAAGAAGAAGAAGAATGAAAAGAAGAAGAAGAATGAAAAGAAGAATGAGAAGAAGAATGAGAAGAAGAATGAAAAGAAGAATGAAAAGAAGAAGAAGAAGTATGAAAAGAAGAATGAAAAGAAGAAGAATGAAAAGAAGAATGAAAAGAAGAAGAATGAAAAGAAGAAGAAGAATGAAAATAAGAAGAAGAATGAAAAGAAGAAGTATTCCAGTACAGCAAAAAGTGTATCTGCAGAGAGCTCCGCTATTTCTGACAGTTCTCTGACAGTTCCTTCACATTTACAGCGGTTGAAACATTTGTATCTATTTATTTCCGAATAAAAACATCTGTATCCTAAATGGAAACAAATAGATACAATGTTTCAACCGCTGTAAATGAACTGTCAGAACTGTCAGAAATAGCGGAGCTCTCTGCAGTGACACTTTTGCCGGCTGATCGGGAAAAATTCGATTCGTGCACCCGAAGTTGGCTAAAATTCGGATTCGATGCGAATCGAATTTTTCCCGATATTTGAAACGAATTCCACTTCGCCTGGTTCGATTCGCTCATCTCTAGTCACAACGTTTGATACTGTAAATTGGCAACTTCAGTCACAGAGGCACCAGCTAAGCGGCACCAACAATTTGCCCTTTTTTGAAGCTCAGTAAGCTCTGACATGACTCCATATTACTAGCAGAGCATGCAGTGAATGATAAAAGTGAGGCTTCCCACCTGTTAGCTAGGTGTCAGGCACAGAATACGCCTTCTGGAGTGGCCCAGTCAGAGTCCTGACCTCAACCCGATTGAAATGCTGTGGCATGACCTTAAGAAAGCGATTCACACCAGACATCCCAAGAATATGGCTACACTGAAACAGTTTTGTGAAGAGGAGTGGTCCAAAATTACTCCAGATCGTTGTGCAGGTCTGATCTGCAACTTCAGTAAATGTTTGGTTGAGGTTATTGCTGCCAAAGGAGGGTCAATCAGTTATTAAGTCCAAAGGTTCACATACTTTTTCCTCCCTGCACTGTGAATGTTTACATGTTATGTTCAATTAAACCATGGCAACATCTAATGTTTGTGTAGTATTATGTTCAGCAGACTGTGTTCTTCTATTTTTGTGACTTAGATGACGTTCAGAGCACATTTTATGCCCAATTCATGCAAAACTCCACATAATCCCAAGGGGTTCACATACTTTTTCTTGCAACTGTATACGTACCTTCAAATGTAAATGCATACGTCGGGGCGCCTATGTATTAAAACAGCGATTGAGTTATATATCTTGCATATCATCGCCTACCTCCTAGTGAGAGCAATCATTATTATTATAATACAGGATTTATATAGCGCCAACAGTTTGCTCAGCGCTTTACAATATAAAGGGAGACAATGCAGCAACAATACAGTTCAATACAAGAGGGTTAGGAGGGTCATGCTCCTTGGAGCTTACAATCATTCTGGAGCCATCATTTATGGTTGGCTCTAAATTGATGAACACTCAATTTTAAGGTATCTATTCACTTGGCACAACCTCTTCTTTTAAAGGTTATCATAAATTGGGCAATATATTGCACCTGGGTGCATTAAAATGAACTTTAGTGTATTTTGTATTTAAAATATGTATTTGATAAACTGTTGTGCTAACATTCTGAGACTTAAAAAATTAGAACTACCACCATTTCCCCATTCTCTGCTTTTAGAAAATTTACAATTTTTGGGGATTTTAACTAATCTTTAGGTTTAAAACCTGCATATTAAAATGTTTGTAAACAAAAATAAGCAAAATTCTCTCTGACAGCAAAAGTGTAAATCTTCTACAAGATTTATAGGCATTCATAAACTTCTTTCTGATGCCCTTAGAGAGCTCTTCTGATGTTGGTATCATGATATCACACGTCAATAGCAAAGAGCCCACCAAAGTGTAGAAATCTGTAGTTTTAGGGCCGGTTCACATCAGAACACGATGCTGGAAAGGTGTGTTCAGTGCACAATTCCCACACCACATTCAAAACACACTACCTATGCGATCTTCTGCAGGTGCCAATAAATTGTTAATGGCCCTGCAAGCGCAGTGCTTTTACTGGCACCAGATTACATGGTACCATGTGATTTGGTGCAGTTCATTTTTCAAAAGTAGTGCATTCATTGCTACTTGTGCTTTCTGGTGGTCAAATGAGGAATGTGAACAGTGTTCCAGTGCGATTCTGGTGTGAACTGGTCTTTATAAGACAGGTGCGACCTGCATATTCCCTAACCCTAGGTTCACACCTATGCGTTTTCTGCAGCATTTTAAAGAAAGCAGTACAGTCCATTTAACATGATTTCCTATGGGACATGTTCACATCCCTGCGTTTTCACCCAGTGCGTTTTTTGGAAAGGGTCAGGGACTTTTTTTAATGCAAAAATATTGCATTTTTGATTCTATGAACTTCAATGGAAATGCTGCAGAAAAGCATGTAGTGCTTTTTTGCCATGTTTTTGCATTTCAAATCTGCCTAGCAACAAGAAAAAAAAGCATCAAAAACACAACGCAAAACGCAATGCAGAAACAGCTCAAATGCAACCTGTGTAGGTGTGAATCTAGGGCAAGGAGGGTCTAATCATCACCTAATCCCTAAGCTGGAATTTTGGATTCTAAGTGGTATATAAAGATTTTTGCATAAGCTCATTTATGACATTTTCTGGCCTTTTTAAGGTAATTTTTTAGAGGCCAGTTAACTCTAGCGCAGGTTTTTGCATATGTAAGGAAACTGTAGCAATGTCTGCCAAATTATATTTGTCTATTTTCAGTACCGTCATATATCTCATAAAGTCATTACCATATGTGGGTTTATCTATGGATTTGTCAGGCATACTTCCCTGAAGACAGTTTAGAGATTACCTTAGGATCGCAGCTTGCATGCTGCGAGTTTGATGTATTCTATTCCAACATTTTGTTTAGTTTGTTTTTAGTACTTTTTCTCTTAGAAAAGTTTCTTACATTATACTTAATTGCCTGACGCCTTGATTGTCCATGAGTGACAAACCAATTAAGTGTGCAAGACACACATTACAAAGAAAATTAGACTTTGTCCTCATCTCAGCTATGAAAAATCCATTATTCATTGTCTTATTGTTTTTAAATACAGAGGTAAAATTTTACTACACAAAAGGAAAATTGCTTTTGAAATAGAATAAATTGCATGCCAGTTCAAAGGCTGCATTTTGAAGTCGATGATACTAAACATGATGATGGTTTGCATGTATTATTTTTTCACAATAGAATGCAGCTGTAAATTTAAGCATATTTCACAAAATGGAACATCCTGTAATTGTTTTCTTGGTTGTACATCTTTTTTATATTTTAGTAGGCTTTTTTAAATTTTTTAGATATAATGATTGTTTTTTGCATTTTCATATCAAGTAGAATTATGTATCCGGAACATTTTTTTTTTCTTTTCTGTAATTTGTATTCCCTGTATCTGTGTGTACATGTATGCATATCACAATACAACAGCATTTTATGAAAAAGTTAATGCCATGCTTCCAGTAGCAAAAATATATGAAAATTATTTATTCTTAATTAAATAAATCATGTACCAGTACAGGTAGGTGGAAAGTGTCAGTGAGAATAGCTATGATAAACCAATATCATGGGTAAAACAAATAATTTACTGAACAAACTGTGAATTGAGCTGGGGATGGTTCAGAAGATGGATTTCAGATGATACCTTTCTATCCCAAAGGCCGCTATATAGTTTAAAGGGCAAGTGAAAACTGAAATAATGCAATATTCTTGACTAATATTATGCTAATTAACTGCGTTGCAAGTTTCATTTTAGCGTACAGTCAAGTAAGGATAAACAACCTAAATCTCATATTTTATGTTCAAAATCTGCCTCAAAATATGCAACAAACTCAAAGAATGTTAAATCATTTGGAGGAATTACATGGAGTGGACAAATAAAAGTATCTGCATAGACAAAACATTTTGTGTTGTTTGTTTTGGCTAGATTATGAAAGAATCAAAACCCCCTGTCAGTTTATATAAGCTGTCTGTTGGGGAGATTTCCATTCACTTCTGTCTTGGAGATCCATAGAAAGTCAGAGAAATCTCCGCTGTAAAGTGAGGGGAATTCCCCTCTTAGACAGTTGTCACCATACCTTGTGCCCCAATAGGAAGTTTTCCTAAACTTCTTGTTGTGATAGCTTTTGGATTTCCTATCACCATGACAACTGAAGGGGGAACCCCATCATCGGGGACACAGACAGCATTAAAATCTTCACAGGAGCAAAACACACCTCTGGACTAAAGAGGAAAGCGACCTTCCGGCTTGTTATCAGCGCTTCAAAAGCCTGCATCTCTGATAGTATGGAGGTGCATTCATGCATATGGAATGGGTAGCTTGCACATCTAGAAAGGCACCATTAATGCTGAAAAATACTGTATATCAAGGTTTTAGAATAGAATATTCTCAGGCAGGAATGGGATAACATTCCTCTCCCAAAACTCCAGCAACTGGCCTCCTCAGTTCCCAGACATTTACAGAGTACTGTTAAAAGAATTGGGGATGCTACACTGTGGTAAACATGGCCCGTCTCACCTAGCGGTGTTCCTTCAATTGTGTGATGTTAAAAACCAGAAGCTACGAGAATTTCATCACTTCCGGTTTGTGTGTTTGCAAGCTGTTACCTATTTGTACAGCAGCCGATCAAAACGATCTTAGTTTGATCAGCTACTTTGGAAGCCAGAGGAAAGATATGGGGTCTCATAGACCTAGATCTCTCCGTAAAGAGGACCTGTCATGGCTCATATTATCACAAGGGATATTGTTTATCCTTTGTGATAGAGATACAGTTGAAAAAAAACCCCTCCTGTTCTGATAATGACCCCTTGTGTAACTCTAAACTGGTAACCTTTTAAATCGTTGCCTATGGATAATTTATTGTACTGTAGTTTGTCGCTGTTTCATGGGTGTACACAACTTTACAGCGAGACATGTTTTTTGTGTAGCACAGTGGCTAAGTGGTTAGCACTTCTGCCTGGCAGTACTAGGGTCACTGGTTCAAATCCCTACCACTGCACCACCTGTATGGAGTTTGCATGTTCTCCCTGTGCCTGCGTGGGTTTCCTCCGGGAACTCCGGTTTCCTCCCACAATCCAAAGACATGCTGGTAGGTTAATTGGATTCTGTCTAAATTGGCCCTAGTATGTGTATGTATGAATGTGAGTTAGGGACTTTAGATTGTATGCCCCTTGAGGGTTAGGGACTGATGTGAATGTGCAATTATATATGTAAAGTGCTGCGTAAATTGATGGCACTCTATGAGTACCTGTAATAAATAAAATAAATATTTACTCGGTGTAAGATAATATTCTATATTTTACCAAAACATTGGGAATATTTGTATATATTTTGTTTGTATTCACTAAAATTCATTAACTGCTTTAGCTCAGCCCCATAGCAGAAATACTGCTATAGGGTGGCAGCGGTATGCAAAATTGCGTATATACACATGATCCTGCATTTGTGGGTAGGGGGCGCATGGTTGCCCTACTTGCGCCGCCATTATGGCAGCAGCTGTCAATCACCGGGTCCCGGCTGGTGATTGCCGAGGATTTCAGTTCCCCCCCAGTGTTAGAATGCATGCCGCAGTCGCTGATCACCGTCATCACTAGTAAAAAGTAAAAAAAAAAGCCCAGTATATATACCGCCATTTGTAAACTCTATAACTTTCATGTAAACCATTTACTTTACAAATATTGGGATTTTTTTTAGCAAAGACATATAAGCAGAATATGTTTTGGCCTAAATTTATGACGAAATTTGATTTTTAAAATTTTTTGAACTGGACATGTTAAATAGCAAAAAGTAAAAAATATATTTTTTTTTTCTCAAAATTGGCACTCTCTCTTTTTTTTTATGGTGCAAAAAATAAAAAAACCGCACAGGCAATCAAATATTACCGAAAGAAAGCTCAATTCGTGGGAAAAAAATGACGTAAATCATTTGGGTGTGATTTGCATGACTACGCAATTGTCAGTTACAGTAACGCAGAGCTGTAATGCAACAAATGTCCTGGTCATGAAGGGGGGTAAATCCTCTGGAGGGCAAGTGGTTAAAGTGTATTTTTTCCCAATAAATTACATTTGAAAAACTGCTGTACAAATATCGTGACACAAAAAAATTGTAACAGCCAACATTTTATTTTCCAGGGTCTCTGCTTATAAAATATACAGTAGTGTTTGGGGGTTCTAAGTAATTTTCTAGCAAAAAAAAATTATGATTTTTACCTGTATGTGAAAAAATATCAGAATTGCCCCGGGGGTCAAGTGATTAAGCCTTCTGTCTATTTCACTGTGGTTATTGTAATGATGATTTGTATTCTTATCATTTGTGGTATTTTAGGTATCAGGATGAAGCTTCTCCTTTGGATGAAATGCCACTCATGATGTCAGAAGAAGGCTTTGAGAACGACGAAAGCGATTACCATACTTTACCAAGAGCCAGAATAACTCGTCGAAAAAGAGGAATAGAATGGTTTGTTTGTGGCGGATGGAAATTTATGTGCACAAGGTTTGTATCTGTTATAAATAAAGTTGTGACATCTTAGCTTAGCCATTTTTTGACACTTGAATGCTGTTTGGGAGTTTATAGTTTTTAATGCAAGGTTTACCACAGAGGTGAAAAGTAATGTGACCAGAACTGCTGTAATGGACAATTTATAAATGTTATAAATACCCTCCAGCCAGCTTACTACCCTGTGCTGAACCATCCTCCTTGCGGGTGCTTTCTTGCCTTCTCCAACTGCGACAGCCTGCTTCTTTGTCTACATCCCAGTTGGTAAAAATCTAGTGCCAAAATTCCCAAAAAGAACATTCCTGTACTGTAGAAGCAATGTTGCTTTCAAATCTGTGGAAGGTTTAGGCTCAAGTGCAGGCAGCCATACACACGATTTTTACCTGCAGGAATGTAGAGATCCTGGGGGAATTTCAAATTATCGAGATCATTTAATTAGATGCATGAAATTATTTTTCACCATATTGACCTTCTTTATTAATACAGCACAGTGCTGTTGTAAAAAGTGCAGTAATCCACAGCAGAAGGAATTCAACAATGATTAGTTTTAGAGCAGTGAAAACATTTAAATGAACAATTAATGCAGTTTCTATTAAATTTGTAATTTTTACATAGAAATCTTTTATATGTATGCTTTCCAGTCAACAGCAAAGGAGCACTTATTTAAACCCATGCAAATATAAACATGTAAATATCTTACCAAAAAATATACAAAACATTCATCATAAATACAATATAGTCCATAAAACATATATTCTGTAAATCCATGATTAAACACCCAAGATGCAAATGAAAATCTTTCTTCCTACCACTATTGTGCTGATAAAGTGGAAATCAAGAACACCCTGTGACTAAACCCATAAGAGAGCAGCTCACTGTTGCAATCGACACACCCAGTGATTAATCCCATAGGAGAGCAGCTTACCGCAGCAATCGGCCTGCAATAATAATGGAAGGTTTGAAAGCACTTTTGTATAAACTAGTTGTGTACCAAAATGAAAATTCTGGACTGAAACCGAAAATTCAGGATGCACTTGGCCAAAAACTAAAAACAAATAAAAAAAAAAATTTATGTATATTTTATTCATATAATTATAAAAATTCACATTAATCATGTTATTGAACTGAAGAAAGCACTATCTGCATCTAAACTGATTAGAACATCCAATTCATTTAATAACACTACATTACCGGACACGACAAAAACAGGAATAGAAGTTAGAAAATACCATCATTTGTGAAGAAGCACTTTTGTAGCTGCTCGCCCACATGACTCTCAAATTGAGGCTTGCCTGCACACTTAAGCCACATCGAGGTAGGACAGTTGCTAAGTGGTTAGCACTTCTGCCCAGTAGCACTGGGGTCATCGGTTTGAAACCCATCCATAACACTGTCTGGAGTTTGCATGTTCTCTCTATGCCTGCGTGGGTTTCCTCCAGGTACTTTGGCTTCCTCCCTCACTCCAAAGACATGCTGGTCGATTAATTGGCCCCTGTTTAAATTGGTTGTAGCATAAATGTGAGTTAGTGACCTTAGATTGTGAGCTATTTGAGGGTAAACAACTGATGTGAATGCACAACATATATGTTTAAAGAGCTGTATATATTGATTGCGCTGTATAATTACCTGTAATAAATAAATATTCAACTTTTTAATTATTATCATGAATTTAAATGAATATGAATTAAAAATATACAATCCAGTAGCGTAAAATAAATTTTAATGAAAGTAACACTCAAAAATTGGACAGAAAATAAAATTAAATCTATATAAAATTAAAAAACGTAAATAGGGGTGTTTTTGCATTGAAGTCAACAGGGGGCATTTTGCATTGAACTCAATATGATGCGATTTTGCATTGAAGTCAAAGAGACACGTTTTTGTATGGAAGTCAATATTGGGAATTTTTGTATTGAAGTCACTGGGACGCGATTTGGCATTGAAGTCAATGGGACACGATTTTGCATTGAAGTCAAAAGGGGGGTGTTTTTGCATCGAAGTCAATAGGGGGGGAAATTTTGCTGTCACTGAGACGCGATTTTGCATTGAAGTTAATAGGAAGCGATTTTGCATTGAAGTCAGTGGGTCACGATTTTGCATTGAAGTCAATTGGACGCGATTTTGCATTGAAGTCAGTAGGGGATGTTTTTGCATTGAACTCAGTGAAACGTGATTTTTGCATTGAATTCAGTAAACATTTTCGGCATCTTTTTTTTTTTCTTTGGGAAAAATGCTGATAACCTTATTTTCGGTGGCTGATATATCGGTGCATCACTAGTATAATCCACTCCAGACTGCTGTCTCTATATATAAATCTGGATCACAGACAAGTACATCAAGATGGAAATCCCATATTTATTTTTATTTTATTATTTATTACAGGTACCGTATTTGCCGGCGTATAAGACGACTTTTTGACCCTTGAAAATCTTCTCAGAAGTCGGGGGTCGTCTTATACGCCGGTACACATGTTTAGGGGGGCTGCGGCATTAAGTACAGGGGTTTGCAGGGGCTGACGTCTCTTACCTGGATCCAGTCCCACGACGATCCGGTCCAGGAAGCGCGGCGTCTCCTTCAGTTCGGCCACTGGATGTTCGTGCGGCTGCTCGGCTCCGCCTCCTCACCGGTGATTGGCCGCCAGAACTGTAGCTCAGGAAAGGCACACAGGCGACCAATCACCGGCGAGGGGGCGGAGCCGAGCGGCCCCGCGAAAATTGAGTGCCGGAGCAGCAGGTAAGTGTTCTGTGTAGAGGTGCTGCTGCAACCACATATGCTGGCTGCAGCAGCACCATACGAGAACAGGGTCAGCAAGTCTCAGTGGGAGGAATAGTGCCCCATCATTGGTGTCACTGATACCAATGATGGGGCACTATTCCTCCCACTGATACCAACGATGGGGCACTATTCCTCCCACTGACACCAACGATGGGGCACTATTCCTCCCCCCCCACTGACACCAACGATGGGGCACTATTCCCCCCCCCACTGACACCAATGATGGGGCACTATTCCACCCCCCACTGACACCAATGATGGGGCACTATTCCACCCCTCACTGACACCAATGATGGCACACCAATCCTCCCACTGACACCAATGATGGGGCACTATTCCTGCCACTGATACCAATGATGGGGCACCATTCCTGCCACTGATACCAATGATGGGGCACCTATTCCCCCCACTGATACCAATGATGGAGCACTATTCCTCCCACTGACACCAATGATGGGGCACTATTCCTCCCACTGATACCAATGATGGGGCACTATTCCTCCCACTGACATCAATGATGGGGCACTATTCCTCCCACAGGTGTGCATTGGAAGAGGGGTAGTCTTATACGGCGAGTATAGCCCAAACACTACATTTTAGCAGGAAAAGTAGGGGGGTCGTCTTATACGCCCAGTCGTCTTATACGCCGGCAAATACGGTACTTATATAGTATAGCACCATCGATTTACGCAGCATTCTACATATATTGTACATTCACATCAGTCTCTGCTCTCAAGGAGCTTACAATCTAAGGTCCCTAACTCACATTCATACAAAGACTTACTAGAGCCAATTTAGACAGGAGCCATATAACCTATTAGCATGTCGTTGGATGTGGGAGGAAACTGGAGGAAACCCACGCAGGCTCAAGGAAAACATGCAAATTCCAGACAGGTAGTGTGGGATTCGAACCAACGACCCTAGTGCTGCCACTGTGTTGCCCATATGCAAGGAAAAAGAGGCTATCAATAGTAGTGCTTAAAAAACTTTTTTATTAATAGAATAACAGATTGCACTCGCATAGTCTTACAAAGTGTCAAAATGTCATAAATCCCACAAAACGCTATGGACTCACATTGCGGTGCCACAAACAAGGCACTCCCATAGCTCAAAATCTTCCAGTCATGAAGATGACACTGGGAATTCACCCTACATGTACGGTTTTCATCTGAATGACTTCCTCAGCCCCTGAGGAAGTCATTCATATGAAGCTTGTATGTGTAGGAAGGCCCTAGGCCTAGCTTATGGGCTTTCTCACTGTCCAGTAAGAGTTGTGTGGGAAGGACTAAGTTTCCACTACCTCCCCATACTCTGTCCATAGGCAGAAAAAGTCACAAAAAGAGAAGCTACTGATATGTATGTATGTGTGTATGATATATATCAACGCATAATATAAAACAAGCATATTTTGGAAGCATGTAGAGAAGAGATGACTGCAGATACATTGGTAAATACATAAACAGGTACAACTTATGTAGGAGGATTTATTTCATCTTCGTGTATCACCTGAGGCCAGTCATTTCACTGGGTATAAGTATACTTTAATATTTACTTCAAACCATTATAATTTTCTTTTGGTGAGTTCAGCTTTTTAAGAAAAGTAAAATCATATTGTTTTTTTTTTCTTTCTCTATTTTAATGTTCTTTGTACTGTTATACTATGTGCTACGCATCCAAAAAAAGCTCTATAAGTTAAAGCAGAAATAAGCCCGCAATGCTTACCTTTCCTTCAACGGTTCGATGTACCATGCTGGCAATTTCTATTCTGCTGCTTCTTCCTTGGCTGCGGCCGTTTTTATCGTTTTCATTGGCCGGCGTGGAATGACGTTACTCCTGCGCATTCACAGGAGTACAATCATCCTGGCACACAATTGCGCAGCTCGATGTATATTCCTTGGAAGACTACGAGCAGGCAGGTAGGTTTATTTTATTGCACAACAGACATTGCCTATCTGCTCGCAGTCTTAAAAAAAAAAGCTGTCTTTTTTTTAAGACTGCTATAAGAAATATTTGTAATATATGTAACTACACACACAAAATTAGTTAAATAAAAAAGAAAGTTTTTTCTGATTGATGTTCTAGAAATTCCTTGCTTTGTGCCCAGAAAAAAGAATCTTTAAGTTTCCATTCCACATAAAGGAAACTATTATGGCATGGCATGGTATTACATGATTGAGGAATAATTGTAGGTGACATTATTGTTTGTTTCCTTTTTTTCTTAAACATGTAATATCCTTTGCTCAAAATTTCCCAACTTCCCATTTGTCCTGATATTTTCTCCTGCATTGAAATTGCTTTTTTTGTTACATTGAAATTCCATTCAAGTCTGTGAAATTATAATGCACACAAATCAATACAGAGGACTACTTTGGTTGGATTGATTTCTTTCTCATGAGATTTACATTCCACTTGTTATCAAAAACACATTGTCCCAATGAAAATGGTTCCATTGAATGGCATTTCCATATGAAGTGAAAGGGATATCAAATGCTCAGATTAATCTCGGCACTGAGATGCCCTGTACACTTTCAATTAATCTGCAACACATTTGTTATGCAGAAGCATGGGAAAATGCTGATCTTTTAAGAATGACATGACTACGCTGTTGCTTTTGGCTTGATTACTATTGCTACCTGTAGAGTATAATAATTACAGTATAGTTGCACTGTAGAAAGAAAGTTGCCGCTGCTGAAAACTTAATAAGAAATATGTGATTGTTACTTCTAAAGCAAACTGTTGTGTATATTTTTTGTTCTGTAATGATGGGAACTCTAATAGAGCTGGATACAAAATTGTGCACACGTACTTAAAGTTCTCACTGCACTGTAAATTATATGAGTATGTTGTATTTTTGCTAACTATTCTCCTCCAGTGCTGTCAAATATTTACTAAAAAAGAAAAAAAGCAGGAAAAATATTTTTCTTCTATGGAAATCATATATTTTAGTGTTGTGCATTTTAAACATATCTTTGTCCCTATACTGAAACTGCACAAACTCTTAAGCCTTCATTATTCACCTTTTACGTACACAGGTGTTTTAAAATAAACTTTTTTTAAAATAAACTTTAAAATAAAAGCCATATTTACATCAAAGAGCCATAAACAATGCTCCCATAGGAAAGGCTTTGAGGCACAGAAACTTTATGTCTTTCTACTAATGTCTAATGTCTTTCTACTACTTCTATTATTCTATTATTTCATCACCAGAAGATACACAGAGGATCACTTTATCTGAAGCTTCACGTTTATTTATTTATACATCGATATATACACTTTGTCACTTTTAGCACCATTTTCACCTTTTTTGGATGTGCATTTGTACTGTTGTCACTTTATCTATTTACCTGTGTTTGGTAATGTGCATTTGCACTGTTGTCACTTTATTGATTTACCTGTGCTGATTGATTCATCACTTACATTGACACTATGTGCACTTTATATATCATCAAGACTATTTTGGATAATTTCATTATTGATTGCATTATATTGAATTTGTGATTCTAGTTCTGCACCTTAACCACTTGCACTCCTGAGGATTTACCCCCCTTAATGACCAGGCCTTTTTTTGCTGTTTGGCGCTGCACTAATTCAATTGATAATTGCGCGGTCATGCAATGCTGTACCAAAACGAAATTTACGTCCCTTTTTTCACACAAATAGAGCTGTCTTTTGGTGGTATTTTATCAGCTGTGCGCTTTTTATTTTTTGCGCTATAAACCAAAAAAACACGAAAATTTTGAAAAAAAACGATATTTTCGACTTTCAGCTATAAAAAATATATCGTAAACTCAAAGTTAGTCATAAATGTAAGCCAAAATGTATTCTGCTACATGTTTTTGGTAAAAACAAAATCCCAATAAGTGTATATTGATTGCTTTGTGTGAAAATTATAGCGTCTACAAACTATGGTATAGATACTGTAATTTATGCCTTTTTTTTGCTATACAGCGCTGCACTAATTTAACTGACAATTCCGCAGTCATGCAATGCTGTACATAAATGAAATTTATGTCCTTTTTTTCACACAAATAGAGCTTTCTTTTGGTGGTATTTTATTACCTGTGCGCTTTTCTTTTTTTGCGCTATAAACAAAAAAACCACAACAATTTTGAAAAAAAACCCGATATTTTCTACTGTCGGCTATAAAAAATATATCGTAAACTCAAAGTTAGTCATAAATTTAAGCCAAAATTTATTCTGCTCCATGTTTTTGGTAAAAAAAATCCCAATAAGTGTATATTGATTGCTTTGTGCGAAAGTTATAGTGTCTACAAACTATGGTATAGATACTGTAATTTATCCCATTTTTTGCTATACAGCGCTGCACTAGTTTAACTGACAATTGCGCGGTCATGCAAAGCTGCACCCAAACAAAATTTATGTCCTTTCTTTCACACAAATAGAGCTTCTTTCGGTGGTATTTGATCACCTGTGCGCTTTTTATTTTTTGCGCTATAAACTAAAAAAAAACCCAAAATTTTTAAAAAAATATTTTTTCATTTCCGTCATAAAAAATATCCAAAAATCTCAAATTTCATCATAAATTTAGGCCAAAAGGTATTCTGCTACATGTTTTTGGTAAAAAAAATCCCAATACGTGTATATTGATTGCTTTGTGTGAAAGTTATAGCATCTACAAACTATGGTATAGATAATTTGAAATTTACACAGCTTTTACTTTCTGACTGCCCATCACATTTCCTGAGGTGCTAAAATACCAGGATAGAACAAACACCCCCAAATGACCCCTTTTTGGAAAGTAGACACCCTAAGCTATCTGCTGAGAGGCATATTGTGTCCATGGAAGATTTATTTTTTTCCACAAGTTTCTGGAAAATGACAAAAACATTATTTTTTTTTACACAAAGTTGTAATTTAAATGATTTATTTCTCGCACAAGCCATGGGTATATGTGGAATTAAACCCCAAAATACATTCTGCTACTTCTCCCGAGTATGAGGATACCACACGTGTGAGACATTTTGGGAGCCTAGCCACATACAGGAGCCTGAAATCCAGTGACCACTTTGAAAGCCTGAAGGTGCGTAACTTCTTCATTTCACTTCCTCACTACCTATCACAGTTTTGAAGGCCCTGACATGCCAGGATAGCACCAAACCCCCCCAAATGACCCCTTTTTGGAAAGTAGACACTCCAAAGAATTTAAAAAGAGGCATGGTAAGTATTTTGCAGATCTCATTTTTTCTCACAAGGTTTTGAAATATAAAAAAAGAAAAGAAAAAATATGTCTTTGTTTTCTTTCTTCATTTTCCAAAAACTTGTGGCAACAAACGAGATCTGCAAAATACTTACCATGCTTCTTATCAAATTCCTTGGGGTGTCTACTTTCCAAAAAGGGGTCATTTGGGGGGGGGGGGGGGGGGTTAGGTGCTATCCTGGCATTTCAGGGCCTCTGAAACTGTGATAGGTAGTCAGGAAGTGTAATGAGGAAATAAAGCCCTTTAAAAGCCTAAAGGTGCTTATTGGATTTTGGGGACCTGTACTTGGCTAGACTGCCAAAATGTCTCTCACATGTGGTACCCCCCATACTCGGGAGAAGTAGCAGAATGTATTTTGGGGATTAATTCCACACACATATACATATGGCATGTGTGAGCAATAAATTATTTAAATGACAATTTTTGTTTTTGTCATTTTCCAAAAACTTGTGGTAAAAAAATAAATTCTTCTATTGATTCAACATGCCTCTCAGAAAATATTTTGGGGTGTCTACTTTCCAAAAAGGGGTCATTTTGGGGGGTGGGGGCATTTTACGCCCCGCATTAGAAGTTTATGCCACACATCACTCACTCTTCTAACCACCTGAAGACGAAGCCTTTTTTGACACTTTTTGTTCACATTAAAAAAATCAGTATTTTTGCTAGGAAATTAAAGTGAACCCCCAAACATTATATATTTTTTTAAAGCAGACACCCTAGTAAATAAAATGGTGGGTGCTGCAATTTTTGTATCTCACATAGTACTTACACAGCGATTTTTCAAACGCAATTTGTTTGAAAAATATACACTTTTTTAATTTTAATGCACAAAAACACAATATACCGTATTTTCCGGCGTATAAGGCGACAGGGTGTATAAGACGACCCCCTAATTTTCCAGTTAAAACATAGGTTTTGGGCTATACTCGCCGTATAAGACTACCCCCCTTCTGAGGCAACACCATTTAAAAACATCAGATTTTTTTATTGAAATGGTTATGACTTACCGGTACTTAAAATCCTTCAAAATCCTCATGTTCATCCTCTGACATCATAAGTTCATGAATGACATCTTGTGATACATTTGTAAGACAGTCATCATATGGATCAAATTCCATATCAGATGGTTACCGCTGGATGTGCAGTAATACGGTAGCTTCGGCTACATACAGTATACAGTATATATACAGCCTGCTGGATGTGCAGTAATGTACATACAGTATACCGCGCTGAGCCAAGCTGGCTCAAAACAAATGTCCCTATGACAGATTAATCTGTCAGCCCGCTGGATGTGTGGTATATACAGTATACTGAGCCAAGCTGTTTCAAAACGTACCGGTACGTCCCTACGGTAATCAGACCGCTGGATGTGTGTATGTACAGTAGCTGAGGCTACATACAGTATACGCTGGGCCAATCACGGCGAGCGATGTATTCTACTAATGAATACAAAGCCTGCTTGGATTGGCTGAGGTTGTGACATCATCACCCCACCTCTCTGACTCAGCCAATTCGAGCAGGCTTTGTATTCATTAGTAGATTACATGACTCGCCGTGATTGGCCCAGTGTATACTGTATGTAGCCGCAGCTACCGTACATACACGCATCCAGCGGGCTGATTACAGTAGGGATGTACCGGTACGTTTTGAAACTGCTTGGCTCAGCGCAGTATACTGTATATACCGCCATCCAGTGGGCTGACAGATTAGTCTGTCATAGGGACATTTGATTTGAGCCAGCTTGGCTCAGCACGGTATACTGTATGTACAGTATTACCACACATCCAGCCAGCTTGACCCAAACAAAGTCAAGGTTCACATTTTATACCCCGCGTATAAGACAACCCCCAATGTTTAGGGTATATTTTTAAGTATAAAAAGTAGTCTTATACGCCAGAAAATACTGTATTGGCCAATTATTTGGTATGATATAAAAGATGATGCTATGCTGAGTAAATAGATAACAAACATGACATGCTTTATAATTGCGCATGCCCTGTGCAATGGCAACAAAACTGCATACATTTTTAATATCTATAGGCAACGCTTTAAAAGCCTTTACAAGCTACCATTTTAGATTTACAGAGGAGGTCTAGAGCTATAATTACTGCCCTTGATCTGATGTTCGTGGCGATACCTCATATGCATGGTGCAATCACTGTTTCCATACTGGCACAGGGTCAACGCTCACGACCGGGTTAGACCGGGCGAGGGTTCTTTTTTTTTTTTTCTGATTTATTTCATTATTTTTACACTGTCCCTTTAATTTTTTTTTTTTATAACTTTTAATGCTATCTCGGAGAGGGAGGGGGGGCATTTACTACCGCTGCTTGTAAAAGCAATCCTGCAGCTAATTAGCCATTAGGAATGCTTTTACATGAAAGCCCATCACCAGCTGAAAATAAATGATACCAGGATGATGCCTGCAGCTGCAGGCATCACCCTGGTATAACCATTCAAAGTCCAGTGATGTACCAGTACGTCGCTGGTCCTTGTTGGGTGTATATGCTATGTTCTTTTTTTGTTTATGCAGCCTTTGGGCTGAATGAAAAAAAAAGAGAAGAAATCTCTGCCAGAAAAAGTGTGTCTCATCCGACAGCACTGCACACACCTACTTATGTCTATTCTGAAAGCAAAACCCTGTTGCTGTCAGAATAAACAGGTCAGTGCTGCAGTTTGACATTCCTGCAAAGAAATCAACAATGGTTAACAATAAAACATTAACTCAATAAAACAACTTTGTAATTGAAATATCTCTGCAAGGAAAAGTGTGTGGTGGTATGCCCACCATTAGAAAACCTCCCTTCATCCACCCACTTCTAATGGTGGGCACACATGAAATGTGCCAACAAATATAAAATATATATGCCGAAGCATATGGGCCATCCACCGACTGGCCACCCCAGGCCCCCATGCTTCTGCATATATGCTCTTTTTTTAACTGCGGATGAAATATCTCATCCAACAGCGCTGCCCACACTGATTTATGTATATTCTGAGAGCAAGTTCCTGTTGCTGTCAGAATAAACAGGTCAGCGCTGCAGCTGAAAGCATTCCTGCAAACAGAAATGGTTAACAATAAAACAGAAACAATAAAACAGTAAAAGTAGAACAATCAGAAAAATGACAACAAAAAAAAATTATAACTATTTTTGGTTTTTACAATTTTTTATTTTTTTGGGGGATTTGTACTTTTAATTTTTTTTTTTAACTTTTTTTTCAAACTTTAAACATTTTCAAATGCGATAGCCATTTTCTTGACTACCTAACATCTTTCGAGACCCTGTGTAACTGTGCCCTGAACTGTGCCGTGCTGTGCCCTATACTAATACTCTACTAGTGTATGGTAGAGGTGGAAGCAGGTCTTGACGCAGAGGCCAGATTGGTCAGGACAGGAGTGACAACAAAAGCGACTGTCACTTCTAATTCCATGTCTGCTACAGACACAACATCTTTTTTGGGGACTTTGGGTTGGGGTTCCAGGAATGGTATTGGGAAAATGCCTCTCATGCAGCCAGCTAACTGCATCTGGGATGGGGGTTTGGGGTGCAGCACCTTCTGGATACAAAAGGGCCCTGTTGATCTTTAACTGGAATTTTAGGTAGAATTCATTATATCCAGTTGCTTTGTAGAGAAAAAAAGCGTTATATAAAGCCAGTTGAAATAAATAAACAGACACTTTTTTTGTACCAGCGTCTGGCTTTTCAGGAAACTAAGTACGGCTTCATCATCTGGTCGTTGTAGTCCACCCCTCCCATGTTAAGGTTATACACAGACACAGAGGGGCTTCTCAACAACACCAGCTGCCGTGGCAATTTGGATGGTTGTATCTGCGTGAATGGAAGACTGGAGGTAAACATCCCGTTTGTCCTTCCACTTCACTGCGAGCAATTCTTCGTTTCTCAAGCAGGCTTTTTCCCCCTTTCTAAGACAGGTATTTACAAGCTGTTGGGGGAAGCCCCGGCGATTAGATCGCACAGTGCCACATGCGCAAATTCCCAGATTGAACAAATGTCTAAATAGTGGCACGCTTGAATAAAAACTGTCCACGTATAAGTGGTACCCCATATGGAAAAAGGATGACACCAAGTCCCAAACTATCTTGCCACTACTCCCCATGTAGTCTGGGCATCCGGGGGGCTCCATGTGACTATCTTTTCCCTCATAAATCCGAAACTTACATGTATAGCCTGTTGCCCTCTCACAGGTCTTATACATCTTCACCCCATATCTGGCACGCTTGCTGGGGATATACTGTTTGATTACAAGGCGGCCAGAAATTTGAATGAGGGACTCATCGATGAAGATGTTTTTATGGGGAGTACACACATCTGCAAATTTTTGGTTAAAGTGATTTACGAGGGGCCGAATTTTGTGGAGCCGGTCAAATTTAGGGTCACCTCGAGGACGACTGAGTGTGTTGTCGTTGAAGTGCATAAAACGCATTATCGTCTCATATCTATGCCTGGCCATGGCAGCAGAGAACAGGGACATGTAAACAAGCGGGTCTGTGGACCAATACAACCGCAATTGGTTTTTTTTATTAATGCCTATGTTGAGGGTTAGGCCCAAAAAAACGTTAAATTTGGAAACCGTAATGGGTTTCCATGCGAATGGTCTGGCAAGGTTTGAATTTGGGTTGGAGGTGATTAATTGTTGTGCTTATAAATTGGTTTGATCCACAATCAGTGCATAAAGATCACCTGTGAAAAACAGCTCAAAAATATCAACTGGAGTATTTAAATTTGCTGTTTCCACCTGAATTCCGGATTGGGCAGTGAATGGGGGAAGTAAGTGTGCTTCAGAATTTGTGGGCTGCCAATCGGGATTTGCAAGCACATCCGGAAGGATACTAGGGGCTCTACGGGCCTGTCTGCGATTTCTTGGTGGCCGCGGGACACTACTTGTGCTCGCCACCGCACCAGCTTGTACTGCACTTATGGAACTCGCCATGTCACCAAGTGATACTGCAGTGCTAGTATGTATAGGACCAGGATGGACTAGGCCGTTGGTGCTTGCCAGTTCACCAAAAGGTAGTGCGGCACTAGTAATGACACTCTGCTGCATATGAGAGTCATCATGCGTTTGTACCACCTCAGCAACCTGGGAATGGGGCGGGTACGCCTGATCTTTCCAGTGACCTCTTCTCCGTCGTCTGAGCTATCTGTCAGGGTGCCGCTGCTGTCTATAGGTTCGTATTCTGAGCCTGATTCTGTCAGGGAGTCTTCCCCTTCGCTCTCAGCTGACATGCTCAGAATCCTGTAGGCCTCTTCACTAGTGTACCTTTGCTTGGACATTTTGGCCACTAAATTTATAGGTACCTAGTGCGATTCACGGGAAAAAGAGCGCCTGGCTGTCAGGGACTGCTTGAACCGCTATAAAAAAATTACCGACAAGTGCTAACAGAGATTGATTCTGTGAACACTGCGGTTTTGTGTGTAATGTATCAAGTGACAGTTATCTACTGACACTGCACTTGCTGGGGGAGAAGGGGGGGGGGAGGGCGTAGGGGCTAAACGCAGGTGCTGGCAGGTGTCGGGGCTGATCCCACTAACGCTGCGTTTTTGTGGATACTGTAGGAATGTGAACGCTGGTATAGTGCTGATCTGATCAAAGATATTAATCCAATCAGACACTATACTAGCAATGGAGGTTTAGCGTGCAAGTGAGCGTGTTCCTGGTAATCAAAGGGTCAAATGTGATTACTTGTGTACTAGTGGCAATCTGACGCTATCTGGGAGGAGCGCTAACTGACGCTGACACTGTCGGAAGTCACCAGTGACACTAATACAGTGATCAATAAAAATCTGTTCACTGTAATCAACGACACTTGTGACAGGGCAGTGAAGGGGTTAAATGGGATTACTGGTGTACTAGCGGGCAAACTGGTGCTATCTTCGAGGGGCGCTAACACTATCGGAAGTCGCCAGCAACACTGATACAGTGATCAGTAAAAATCTGTTCACTGTGGTCAATGACACTGGTGACAGGGCAGTTAACTGGGGGGGGGGGCGATCAGGGGGTTAAATGTGACCTAGGTGTGTTCTAACTGTGAGTATGTGCGGTTTTACTCACTTTTACTGTGTCGTCTTCTCTCTCTGGGACGGAATGTGCCCAGGCAGAGAAGAATTACATCATATCCTGTCCTGTGTAACTGTCAACACAGGACAGGATAGGACAGGGACCGATCATCCAATTTCAACCGGACATCACTGGCTGGAACCGAATGATTGATCCCTCGGGGACAGCCGCGGGTCGGCGGCGGCGCGCACGCGTGCCCCCCCTGCCCACGAAAACCTCGGGAGCGCGGAGCACGTTTAAAAACGTGCTTTTGCGCAGCCGTGCCACCCTGCCACCATTTTAATGCAGTGGATGGGCGGCAAGAGGTTAATATATCAGTTGGTCTCAGAAGGTTGTTGGTGCCTTTCGGTGTTACAGCAGCTCACCCTTAGCGCTCACTTGTATGCCTTTTATCCTTATTATTTTTTCTACAAGAGCCTGCAAAGTATTGCAGCCATGATATGCTGATCATGATTAGATCAGCATGCTTGCAGTCTGTTTAAACTACGCTGCAGTGGAAGATGGTATTTGTAGTTCATTCAATCATAGATTGTTGTGAATGAATGATGTGGCTGTGTGGGAAGAGTCCCCCAGAGCTGTGACGATATCAAATGTGACACATGAGAACCCCCTCCCTCTTTCTCAAGGAAAAGCAGGGGTCACTGAACATGTTGTACCCTAAATACAGGTGCAATTTGTTCAAAAGATGAACTTATCCTTTAATTCCAGAAGCTGTGGAGTTGGGCTTTATATATCATATTTAAATCATAGAGCAGGCCTAATACCTTTTTCAGCTGTGCCTATATGTGCTCCATTATGAGCTAGAGAAATCTGAGGCTCACAGATAACTGCTTAAATTGTGTATTGTTGAAGAGGTGATTGTAGCCGTATTAGTGCACTTGCAACAGAAACAATTGAGTACTGATGTGATACTTTTTTTATTTGCACTAACATACAATTTTGAGGAAAAGCTTTCAGGATATGTCCCCTTCTTCAAGGTCCAGGCAGTACTACTGTCCTAGATTAAAGCTTTTTGGCCCAGAAGAAGTAAACAGTGGAGGAGGCCAGATGCAAAGTAGCTGGGAGGGGCAGGGGTTCTATGGTCATGTTAGAGAGAGTGGACCAATATAGTTTTCATAAAAAATATTTAAAACAAAATTGTCATTTTCTAAACTAAAATAATCAGATATCTACGCCCTGCAATAGAATAAGATGAATTCTTACCTCCCCACTAAGTCTTATAGCGACATAGCAGTTGGTGGAAGGAACCATGATGCTTGTTGTAAAACATTTAATCTTACCCAACCTAAGTATCAACAGTGGTGCTGCGGTATTGCCTGCATGGATTTTTGCTCTAAGAGACAGCAAAGAATGGACTTGCTGCCCACCAGAGAGGTAAGTATTTATCTTCTTCTTTTGCAGGGTGTAGCTGCCAGATTTTTCTTAGAGAATTGAGATAGATCACATTAAGGTAATAAAATGTCACTGAGAATATTGATGATGTTTCAAATTTTACAATGAGTGGTTAGTGTAACTTGATGTTAATAATAAATAGGATAAACAAGCATAGGATTGTTCTCTCTAAATAGACCCAATTCTCTTATGACAGAAACTAAGCTCACATCTTTATCTAAAGACTAAGGGGCCACCCATTGAGAACAGAAGAAAAGAAATTGCATGCAAACTTGGGGATGGGGAACTTTATAGTATCAGCAATAAAATACGGAATTTACTGCTTTTCGTGACCTGTCTTATGGCTCATTGGCTAAAAAAAACTAGTATTTAAACTTTTCTGTAACTTTCTTTCTCTGTAAAAAGTCCATGAAATGATTTAAACACACTGTCATGCAATAATCACAGACTGCTGGTTGCTCCCATCAGTCTTTGTCTTTGCATGAAAGTAGACTGTGTACTAACTAATGCTTGATCAGATAACTGACCTGCTTGTTAAGTGACAGTGTTGTTATTTTTTAATTTTATTTTGTCTTTTCCTAAAAAAACATCATCAGAACAAATATGGAGAAGTAGTTATTAAACTGTTAAACTGCACTAAAATATAAAGTTGCAGCGCTAACACTAAAAATATTAAATGATGTATAATATATATAAATTGTAAACACTGTGAAAAAAATTTCAAGTAATCCATGGATCCTTAGGTACAAAATCACAAGGGCAGCACAGTGGCTAAATGGATAGCACTTCTGTCTGGCAGCACTAGGTCGCTAGTTCGATTCCCAACCATGGCACCACCTGCCTGGAGTTTGCATGTTCTCCCTGTGTAAACGCTGTTTCCTCAAAGTTTCCTTTGGGTACTCTGGTTTTCTCCCACACTCCAAAGACATGATGGTAGGTTAATTGGCTCCTGTCTAAATTGGCCCTTGTATGTTTATGTATGAATGTGAGTTAGGGACCTTAGATTGTATGCTTCTTAAGGGTTATAAACTGATGTGAATGTACAATATATATATGTAAAGCGCTGCATAGATTGACGTTGCTATATAAGTCTCTGTAATAAAAAAATAAAGTGATCAACCCATATATTATGCAAACAACACATAACCGCAAAAACCCATCTCTAGTAATGTATGATTATTCCAGAAATTATCACTACAAAGTGTTTAATGCTGTATAATAAAGTCCACATTAGACAGTGCTTTGTGCTCTCTGTCAAAAGTCCCAAAAAAACTTCTGTGCAAACTTTACTGCAAGATCAGAAATTTGTGCCACACCTCACATCCGTTGGGTTAAAGACACTCATTAGATGGATACTCCATACACCACTATTGGACTTTCCAGCCCCTATCTAATGTTTCCGTTATGGGTATTCAGGTGTTAGCATCATCATGAGGAAAAAAGTGTCAAGAACAAAGAAAAAAGTGAGTCTCCATAGCATAGTACCATTTTTATTAAAGCGTAAAATCCAAAAGCAAAGGTACTCACGTGTAGATGTGGACAGAAACCGCATTTCAATTAACCAGCAAGCGCTAATACATCAGTATCCCACTTCATGTAAGCATGCGCTGCAGAGACGTGACGTCACCCGGAAGTCCATCTCAATGCATTTCATCATCAAAATGGACATCTTCAAGAATGGTACGCCTGGCATCTGCAACGCTTATTATGTATGGGGAAACCACCTTCATTATTTTATTAAATATTTTAGTCAGCCTATATGGTTCCAATATCAAATGTGTTAGTACTGTATATGAAAAAACTAAGAATACATACAACCTAAAAAATAAATAAAACTTATTATTAATACCATATATGGATAAAAGAAGGGATCAAAGATCCCAGCTAGTTGCTACTACTCAACCAGCACCATTTTGTGTAAAAAAAAAAAAGGAGCATACATTCTATAGTATTGTTTCACATATACTATAAAACACCCTATAGCAAATATGACTTATATGTGTAAACGGATAAAATGGCTTTATAAAAATATATTTAAATGCATATGGGCAACATGAGCATTAATCAAATATAACATTTCCTATATAGACAAATATATTAACTTGACAAAATATATATATAGAATTCATATAGGCATTATCTCATATCATACTGGGACTTATCAAAAATTTGCGTGGGGCCTAGCCTTGAAGTTTAAGGCAACCCATAGATAATTAATTTTATTTTTTTTGTTCTATCAGCTGGTTGAGCGAAATAAATTACTCCTACTGAATTATTGTATTCTGACAGCAAGGAGACTTCCCAACAATCAGAATACACTGATCAGCGCTGCCGGCTATAGCTGATCATGCAGAAATTTTCCAACAGGCTCATTGTATATTAGTTGGGACTTCTGTACGACCAACCTGCCCATACACGTGGATTGAAATTTGACAGCAGCGGGTGCATGGTCCCAGCTGAACTGGCCAAATTTCAGTCCATGTTGGGACGGTTTAAGTAACTGAACCCTAAATTGTCTAACCCAAATTTATGTGCTGATCCTAATCTTTACAATTCTGCCCTCCTGCTCTCTTGTTGTCTTTTGTAGTCCTCCTTTGGTGTGAAAAGTTTGCCCTGCTAGCCATGAGTCTCTGCTATGTATTCCTAATTGATTAATTGGCAATACCCCCACCCAAATCAGTATAAATGTAGGCCTTCCTTAGGGGAGGCACAGCCAGGGGTAGCACAGCCAGGGGTAGCATTGGCAACTATCATCATGAATAAAGGATTGATCTTGGATTAAGTATTGCGCATTACACTTCGGTGAATGCACAAAGCAAGAAGCAGACAACTTCAAATACTAATCAGACTACAGGTGACCTTTTCCCCATCCAGTTTTTTCAGCTCTTATCCAGTCTGCTTCATCTCCACTCTGTAACATGCACTCCTTACTCCTCCTTCTCACAGTTGTATCCTCTGTCTTCAAACGCCCTCTCCTTCACACCTCTTCTCCACCCCACAGCTTGTATATATCACCCTCACTCCTGTCTTCACCTATTACTGTACTATTACTGTACTCATCAACTCCTGCTAATTCTGAACCCACACACTAATAAAATCTCCAGGACATTGGAACTTGTCCCTCCATATAAGTCATACTCCCATATTACCTCCCTCACCCTTCTGCTTCTCCTAACATCTGGAGACATTTCCTCAAATCTTGGGCCGCCATCATTTTCCTTTGATCAACACACCCAGCCCTCCCTACACTCTTAACAGCAGCTGCAATCCACACAATCTGGTTACTATTCCTCTTTTTCCTGTGCCCTCTGGAATGCCCACTCTCTCTGAAACAAACTCACCTGTGTCCATGACTTTTTTTTTATCACAAACTCATTTAACTTGCTGGTAATTACAGAAACCTGGCTTTATGAATCTGACTTTCCCTCTCCTGCTGCTCTCTCCCATGGTGGTCTCCTCTGGACTCACTCTCCCAGGCCTAGTGGATGGAAAGGAGGTGGAGTTGGAATCCTCCTACCCCTCAAAGCACTTTTCAGGTCCTTCATTCACCTCCCTCTCTGTCCCTCTCCTCATTTGAAGTTCACTGTATTCGTCTGCTCTATCCAGTTTCTTTAAGAATTGCTGTGATCTATCAGCCTCCTGACCGGTATCAAGCTTCCTTTATGACTTCTCTGCCTGGCTGCCTTACTTTCTCTCGTCTGAAATCCCCACTATCATTCTTGGTGACTTCAACATCCCTGTTAATCTTAACTCTCCTGCTACCTCTAAACTTCTAAGCCTAACCACTTCTTTTGACCTAAAACAATGGACACATGCTTCTACTCACTCCAATGGTAACTGCCTCGACCTTGTATACTCCTACCAATGCACTCCTTGCAACCTCACCAACTTTCCTTTTCCTCTCTCTGATCACTCCCATATTAGCTTCACTCTTTGCTTGGCTTCCTGCTCCTAGGCTTCCAAATACCAAACAGTTACTCGTAGAAACCTTCGCTATCTTAACCCTTCTCTTCTTTTTTCGGCAACAGATTATCTCTATGACAAAATCTCAGCCCTGTTCTGCCCCAACTTGGCCACTTCTGTCTACAATAGTTCACTGTCATCCACCCTACAGCCCTGGCAAACAGACAACACCAGATGCCTCAAAAAATGTAGCCGTGCTCTGGAACGTTTATGGCGTAAGGCTAAGACCCAGCAAGACTTCGACCAATATAAATCTGCCCCTCAAAAATACAATTCTTGTCTCCACGCTGCCAAACAGACCTATTTTATCACTCTCATTAACACCCTCTCACGCAATCCCCATCAACTCTTTTCTACCTTTAACTCTCTACTTCGTCCTTCTTTACCTCCACCCACTAACTCACTCACTGCCCAGGAGATCGATAATCACTTCAAAAATAAGATTGATACAGTTTGTGACAATATCTCCACTGTACAGATATCTCCCTCACCCTACACTCCTTGTCCATATGCACAATCTATACTTCCCTTGTTTAACCCAGCTACTATAGAGGAACTTGGTAAACTGTTTTCTAAAGCCCACCTAACCACCTGCCCCATAGACCCTGTTTCCTCGCAAATACTACGGTCACCCTCTGGCTTTATTCTTTAACTCATATCTTCAATCTCTTCCTTTCTACTGGCATCTTCCCTAACTCTAAAGCATGCGCTAGTCACCCCCATAGTTAAAGAAGCCTCACTGGACCCCACCACTCTTAGCAACCTTAGACCCATCTCCTTACACCCTTTTGCCTCCAAACTCCTTGAACGTCTAGTCTACAACCAGCTGAACTGCCACCTTATTGAAAATAACCTTCTCGATCCCCTTCAGTCTGGATTTCGCCCACAACACTCCACAGAAACTGCTCTCCTAAAACTCACAAATGTCTTACTAACAGCTAAAACCAATGGTCACCATTCCGTACTCTTACTCTTGGACCTCTCCGCTGCCTTTGACACAGTTGACCACCCCCTCCTCCTCAAAAAACTCAATTTATTTGGTCTCCGTGACTGTACTCTCCTTTGGTTCGAATCTTACCTATCTGACCGCACTTTCAGTGTCACTCTACTTCCTCCTCTCCTACTCCTCTTACTGTCCGGGTCCCCCAAGGTTCTGTCCTTGGACCTCTCCTATTCTCGATCTACACTTCTTCCTTGGGTCACCTGATAGCTTCCCATGGTTTCCAATACCATTTCTATGCTGATGACATACAAATCTATCTCTCTACTCCTCAGCTCATCCCATCAGTTTCCTCACGTATCACCGATTTACTAACAGACATATCAGACTGGATGTCACACCACTTCCTAAAACTCAATCTATCCGAAATTGAGCTCATAATATTTCCTCCTCCACATGCCTCTTCCCCTGATTTCTCGGTCAGGATCAATAACACCATTATCAACTCATCCCTGCATGCCAGGGTGCTAGGTGTAACCTTGACTTCTGAACTACCCTTTCAGGCCCACATCCAATCCCTGTCCAAATTATGCCGCCTCAACCACCGCAACAGCTCCAGAATATGCCCCTTTTTAACGAATGATCCCACAAAGCTCCTGATTCACCCCCTGGTTATCTCTCGCCTCGACTACTGCAATAGGCTATCCCCCCTCCAGTCCATCATGAATACTGCTGCAAGGCTCATCCATCTTACCAACCATTCAGTGTCTGCTGTCCCTCTCTGCCAATCCCTTTACTGGCTTCCACTCACCCAACGAATAAAATTCAAAATACTAACAACAATTTACAAAGCCATCCACAACTCTGCCCCCAGCTACATCACCAACCTGGTCTCAAAATATCAAGCAAAACGCTCTCTTCGATCCTCTCAAGACCTTCTGCTCTCTAGTTCCCGTGTCACCTCCTTCCAATGCTCGCCTCCAGGACTTCTCCCGAGCTTCTCCCATCCTATGTAACAACCTACCCAAATCTGTCCGGCTATCTCCTAATCTATCCACCTATAGACGATCCCTGAAAACCTTTCTCTTTAAAGAAGCCTATCCTGCTTCTACCTAGTAAACCACCATTTATTTCCTCCATCAGCTCATGCTCCCAAAGCTATTACCTTTTGTATCACTCAACCCTCCTAGCTCTAATGAGCAGGGCCCTTTGTTTCCTCTTGTACCAAATTGTATTGTAACTGTAATGTCTACCTTCATTTTGTAAAGCGCTGCGCAAACTGTTGGCGCTATAGAAATCCTGTATAATAATAATAATAAATTACAAAATTAAATAAGGGATGCTCAGAGGAGAGTTTTCAGGCTAGTAAACCTAATAGACAGCTTGTGGTACCAGCTCTCGGGCAGGACTTTAAAAGCTTAAGAAGGACAACATATTCACGACAAAATAGATTTAAATACATTTTAAGGATCATGGGTATGACCTTGATCTGAGATACAGTATGTAATATTGAAATCATTGTAAGGACTACTGGTAATCTGGTGCCTATTCATATTTTCACTTTGCCACCAACCTCTCCAGTGCTCCATTGGAGACTGCCCTATCCCTGAAAATCCTACGCAGCAGTGGGTGTAAAGTGGTGTTTTATGTAAAGAAGAGTGCTATGAAAATGCTGCAGGTGTAATGGTTTGTGGGATCCAAAGTGGCTGTCTTGCCAATGTTTTTAATATATGGCTGGTGTCATCAACAGTAATTTACAGGTAATATACAGTTTTGTTGACTCTCCTGCAGTGACTAGCTGAATACAAAGACAAGGTGGTCCATCAAGCCTGACCCATTATTTTTTCCATCTACTTACTTTGGAATAACTCACTATCTCAGCTGGAAGTCAATTCCAAACATCAACTACTCTTTTGATAAAAATAATACAATGTACTTTCAAAGATTAGTTTTGAACTTTCCTCTTACTAGTTTGAGGTTATGTTCTTGAACTTAGCTTCATATTGATAATACTGCCCTTTTATATCTTATACATATTCTTAATGTAGAGTGAAAATAAAGTTTGAGGACTGTTAAAAACATGGTAAAACAATGGGCAACCACTTTAACACTATGCCGGTTCTAAAAGGGGAATTGGTGTCTGTTGGACAGATATGTCATTTGTTAATTTGACAAAATTCTATTCCCCAGACCATGAATATGAATGTAAACCTGTAATGCCCATTATATATATCCTGCTGTATGCATAACTTTCCTGTCAATTTTCTTTTGAAATTTGCAGTTAATGTCTAAATCTAAAACACAGCTCATAATAAACCTAAAAAAAAAAATATTTTATCTACTTCAAGTCCAGACTGTTTCATCCCCGTCCAGTCCAGACCATTTTTCAGTTTTCAGCGCTGTCACACTTTGAATGCCTTTTACTGTTGAATGCCAGTCAACACTGTACCCAAATAATTTGTATTCTTTTTTTGAGACAAACCTTTCTTTTGATGCTATTTTTTTTAGTTTTTGTTATAAAATTTTGCAAATAAATAATCTTTCTTAAAAATTTTGTGCCAAAATGTATTCCGCTACAATCCTTGGTAATAATAACCAAATTCCCAGAATTAAGGTAGAAAAAAATTACAGCTTGCTGCTTCTCCCACCTCCCTAATTACTTACCTGAGTCCTCAATCAATCGAGCGCTGTACATGGCTAGAGTTCCTCTCTCCACTCTCCTCATCACACAAGGACTTTTTTTCTTGATGACACTGGGGACTAGTGTGGCCGCAATCATGAACACTACTACTGACTTAAGTCTAGTACACATGATGACAAAATCAGACGAAAAATACAGCTATCGAAGTAGTTGTCTGATGATCTCATCGTTATTGCACAGCTTTCGAGAGCCAATCATGACAGTTCATGCAAAATTATGGGACTGCTGTGGCAGTGATTAGGAAAAATATGACATGTGTGGCAATGATTAGAGACAATATAAATGGCGTGGCAGTGATTAGGGACTGTATAACTGGTGTGGCAGTGATTTGGGACAATATGACTGGTGTAGCAGTGATCAGGGACACTGTGAGTGGGTAGCGGTGATTAGGTATACTGACTGGCAGCACTGGTCTGGTGACATTGTACTGCTGCGGCAGTGATCAGAGACAATGGTTGGTGGCACTGACAGTGCCAGCCAGCCATTATACATTACCACTGCCAGAGCAGTATAATGTCATTATAGTGACACTGCACTTGGTGTGGTGACAGTATGCAAAAAAAAAATATTTTTTTTTTTTTACTATTTTATTTTACGTATTGTCATCAGAGCAGTGCAGTGTCACCATGTGATTGGCCCTGTGCTATGGCATTGCTGTGACCACTCACAGAGATCACAGTAGTAAACAGTGGCTTAATGAAGTACAGTCATTGCTTACTAATGCTGACGGTAATTGCTGTGATTGGCCACAGTGATCACATGGTACAGGGCCAATCACAGTGATCTGTTCCCTGATCTGTGATCTGTGTCCAGTATCTACATTGGCTCGACGGGAGGAAGTTAAATTTAAAAATAATTAAAGCTGATCTCCAAGTATAATCTTTATTGCAGACTTACTTTGGCTCAGCTTGTTTTAACATAAGTATGCATATCTCATACCTGAGGGGCTGCTGAGGAAGAGCTGCTGCAATGATAGCCATAGTCTTCTGGGTCCAGTACTGAGCAGCTTCCCTCTGCACTCTGACCATAGGGGTTCCTTGCTTGGCACCATCGGTATTCACAGAACACCTTTTAATTTTTTTAAATGAATACAAAGTGCTCTCTGATTGAATGAGGTGGAGAGGAAGGGGTGGTAATGTCACAATCTCTGTGAATGGCGGCAGTGGTGAGCAAGTGGTCCCCCCATGGTCACTGTGCATGGATGAAAAGCTTCTTTGCACAGGACCTGAAAAATCACAGATAATGCTATAGAAGTGCCAGCAATACTGCAGTATTTGTTACCTTCCATAGCGACCACTCAAATTTGAGATGTGCCTAATTACATGTTGTTGTGGAGTTCAGCTTTAAATATATAAAAAATAAAAACTAATAAAGAAAACCACAGAGTTGGCTTTCTTTAGTTGCGTTTTACACATGTGGATGAACAAGCCATAAATTGTAGGATGGTATTTCTGTACAAATGGCACAAATCAATGTTGCATTTTCTAGGAAAGTGCTCATTTCAGTCTATAGAGTTCCACTGCATGAACCGTATTTTTCTTATTTGACACTCTGAATATTCTGAAGTTTAAAAACCCTACTTACTTCAGTTCCAATCTGAAGGAGCTTACCATATGATCACAGTCTACTACATTCACACTGTCATATTGGAGACCATTTAACCTGCCCATATATTTTTGGCATTGCAAGAGGAAACTGGAGCCCCCAGAGGAAGCCCACTACACAAACTCAATGTAGACTGTAGCCATGCTTTGTATATTAATTTAAGGACCCTTGAACTGCAAGAATGCTAACCACTTAGTGATTATGCTGCCGCTAAGGTTTTTCAATTTTAGGTGGCTGAACTATGATGACTCTGAAAGACCTTTCTTTTCATAAAAACTATACATTATATTCGCCTGACTCTAGGGTTTGTTGAGTCAATATTTTAAAGGACTGTAACATTCTCTGATTGGGATTACAGATCTGGAAAGATTTGAGTGGTATACTTTGCTGAGTGCGTGCATATTTTCTAACCTAGTAATTTCATTGTTTCAAATGAACATCTAGTTTTCATTATGCATATAATGTCTACAATATGCTTGCAAAATTGTTATCTGCTTTATGCAGCCTTACAGATGCCTTAGATTAAGTAACTACCTTCTCTTCACAGCCACAGATAAACTCTGTACCTATGCCAAAGATGGATCATTTAATTGTGATTTCTTAATTATTCATGTGATTGCTTCAGAGCAAAAAGAAATAAAGCACATCTTCTATAGCAATGCATCTCAGTTGTTACTGTTTCTTTAACTAAAATGTCTCAGACTAAAAAAGTCTGTGCAGAGCCTACAATAAAATAGCATGTAATAAAAGTAACAAATACTGGTCATCTGCTTGGTTTTGTTCCTTTGGGTTCTGTGGACAGGAAAAGACAAGATTTAGGATGTCACTGCAGATACAGCTTCAGGAAGCAATAAGTACATATGAGAGGAAAAAAAACTGCACCACCGTGCTATTCATTATTGACTTTTACATGTCAATAATTAACAGCTCATCAGTGCATTTCTGCAAATATGGCTTATGTTCCTAAACAAGGGAGTATCTTCAGATAATTGGAACCTATTGAACTCTGTTCATCTTGTGCTGCATATAGATCTTTCTTTTGTATGCGCATTACTGCTGCAGCTTGACAGGACTGGCTGCTTTTTTAATCATCAACTATGAATTAAGTGCAGTTCTGTTGTCCTGTGCAGTTCTAATTCATGTGACATTAAAATATAGCACACCACCGAAAAGAATGATTGCTTTGCAGTAAATTATAATACAGGTTTGGGATCTCCTACTTAGGTTAGGGGTAAATACACTGCTCAAAAAAATTAAAGGAACACTTTGAAAACACATAAGATCTTAATGAGGAAAAATATCATGCTGAATATCTATACTGATATGGGCTGGGTAATGTGTTAGGAAATTAAAATTATCAACCTAGAGAGGACTGAATTCAAAGACAGCCCGAAAATCAAAGCGAAAAAATGTTGCAGCAGGCTAGTCCATTGCATTGCAGCAACTCAAAATGGTACTTAATAGCCCCCACGTGCTTGTATGCCCCCACGTGCTTGTATGCATGCCAGACAACGTCTGGGCATGCTTCTAATGAGACGATGGATGGTGTCCTTCCAGATCTGGACCAGGGCATCACTGAGCTCCTGGACAGTCTGAGGTACAACCGGGTGGTGTCGGATGGACCAAAACATGATATCCCAGAGGTATTCTGTTGGATTTAGGTCAGGCAAGGGTGGGGCCATTCAATGGTATCAATTCCTTCATCCTCCAGGAACTGCCTGCATACTCTCGCCACATGAGGCGGGGCATTGTCATGCACCAGAAGAAACCCATGACCCACTGCACCAGCATAGGGTCTGACAATGGGTCCTAGGATTTCATCCCAATACTTAATGGCAGCCAGGGTGCCATTGTCTAACCTGTAGAGGTCTGTGCATCCCTCCATGGATATGCGTTTCCCAGACCATCACTGACCCACCACCAAAACGGTTACGATGTTCCAGGCATCATAATGTTCTCCACGGCTTCGCCAGACCCTTTTACATCTGTCACATGTGCTCAGGGTAAACCTGTTCTCATCTATGAAAAGCACATGGCGCCAGTGGCGGACCTGCAAACTCTGGTGTTCAATGGCTAATGCCAATCAAGCTCTATGGAGTCGGGCAGTGAGCACAGTGCCCACTAGAGGACGTCAGGCCACCCTCATGAAGTCTGTTTCTGATTGTTTGGTCAGAGACATTCACACCAGTGGCCTGCTGGAGGTCATTTTGTAGGGCTCTGGCAGTGCTCATCCTATTCCTCCTTGCACAAAGGAGCAGATACTGGCCCTGCTGATAGGTCAAGGACCTTCTACGGCCCTGTCCGGCTCTCCTAGAGTATCTGCCTGTCTCCTGGAATCTTCTCCATGCTCTTGAGACTGTGCTGGAAGACACAGCAAGCCTTCTGGCAATGGCACGTATTGATATGCCATCCTGGAGGAGTTGGACTGCCTGTGCAACCTCTGTAGGGTCCAGGTATCGCCTCATACTACTAGTAGCGACACTGTCCCTAGCCAAATGCAAAACTAGTGAAAAACAGTCAGAAAAGATGAGCTGGGAAAATAAATGTCAGTGGCCTCCACCTGCAAAACCATTCCTGTTTTGGGGGTCATCTCATTGTTGCCCATCTTGTGTGCCTGTTAATTTCATTAACACCAAAAGCAGCTGAAACTGATTACCAACCCCCTCTGCTACTTAACTGACCAGATCAATACCCCATGAGTTTAATTGACTTGATGCTATACTCTGATTAAAAAGTGTTCCTTTAATTCTTTTGAGCAGTGCGTATCTCTCTCTCTCTCTCTCTCTCTCTCTCTATTTATGTATGTGTATATATATATATTGCTATACACACACACACACCATATATTGGTGTCATAGAACAGAAGCTTGTGTAGTTCACTTACCCTTCTGCCATATTATTTATACTGAAATCTTACTTTGTTGTTTAGTGTGTTTTGCTAGGTAGTCAGCGATCACCGTGATTGCAACTTCTACTATTATTTCTATTGTATCTCTATGATTTCTTTGTAGATTCAAATAAGATTTCTGTGTCAGCATTTGTAATTTCTAAAATGTGTTCATGATGTTTTATTTTGTAGCTGTTGTGACTGGCTAATACATGTGTGCAAAAGAAGAAAGGAGCTGAGAGCACGAACAGTGTGGCTAGGATGCCCAGAAAAATGTGAAGAGAAATATCCTAGGAATGCTATAAAAAATCAGAAGTACAACATCTTTACATTTATACCTGGGGTAAGATTGCTGCTTCTGCAGTATTACAAGTGTAGCATTAGACATTCCAAGCATTAGGTTTCTCCTGTGTTTTAGAAATGCCAATAATCTTATTAGTTCATCAACCATTGATAATAATTTAAATACTTTGTGTATTTGTATGTTTTTTAGCAGGTAGACAAATATTAGTCTTTTATGTATAAAGTCACTAAAAGCTTCTGGAGAGCAAGTTTAAAAAAAAGAAAACAAGTTTATAGGTTTTTTTTTCTTAGGAATACATACTGTAAAGCTGGAAACTTATAGCTGAACCTTAAAAATTGCTAAAATTGTTTTTAAAATGCTTCGGCTTTGGCTTCTTAACATGTTTGTATTATTCTACTTTATTATTGGATGACTAAGTTTCGCTAAAATAAACAAAAAGAAAGTTATTAAAAACAAAACAAAAAAAAAGGCTAGGTTCACTAGTGCAGTGTGATTATGATCCTGGCATCGGATGGTGCCCAAAAACCAGTGGCTCATCCCTGCTGTCAGAGGTCGGGGGGGATTCCCCACTGACAGCAGAATGCAAACCGTGTGCGGGTCCCCCCTAGTCCATACCAGGCCTTTCGTGTCTGGTATGGATTTTCAAGGGGGCCCCAAGCCAGAAAAAAATTGTGAAGAGTCCCCCTACCTCACAATTCATACCAGGCTGTCTGGTCTGGTATGGATTTAAAGGAAACCCCATTGGTAAGTAAACATGACGTTCCTCAGAGACCCTTTCCCCCCCCAGGTGACCCCCGTTTGTTTACTTAGCAGCAGGTCAGGGCCTGACATTTATTGTGATTGATGATGGATTTACATCTGGGTACATTTAAATTTTTTTAAAATAAAGGACTTGTCAAAAACTGTCTTGTGTTTTAATTACTTTTGACTTTTCCTGATCAATAAGTAGTAGTATGTTGAGAATATATGTGGCCTGGTATGATTCAAGGGGGGGGGGGGGGGTGGAGCTCACTTGTCTCCCTTTTCTGGCCTGTCAGGCTGCATGCTCAGATAGGGGTCTGGTATGAATTTTTTTTTTGGGGGGGGGGGGGGGGCGGGGCACGCCATTTTTTTTCTGTGGGGTTCCCCTTAAAATCCACACAAGATCGAAGAAGCTGGTTTGGATTTCGGGAGGCAGACCCCACACCTTTCTTTTTTTTTTTTGTAGCTTGAGTTCCCCTTTAAAATTCATACCAGACCCTAAGTGTTGGCTCCTTTGCTTAAATTCTGCTGTCAGAGGGGAATCTCCAGCTTACAGCAGGACTGACTCATCGTTAGGATGCCAGCTGGTTCTGGCTCCCAGACAACCAATGACTTATCCCTGCTGTTGACAGCAAGTATCAGAATGAATATCTCCATTATTTGCAATACACTTTTTTTAGTGTCCCTTAAATAGTATTTGCCCTATGCAAAAATTTCAGGAAATGCGTATAAATTATTCGCTCTTCAAGTGTTTAAACTTCCAAACTTGGCCGTAAAAATTACACCATTTAAGCTTAGTCTCAGGTGGATGATTAAGTGTTGCATCACAGCCCTTATAAGGATTCTTCCTCCTTCTGTTTTGCCATGAGAACTACAGGATAATTGACAACTTGGTGTATTGCTCTCTGGACATGCTTACTCCACTTCCGCACCCTACTCCATGGGTACCCCACAGTAAATACCCCCACTGGTAGAAGTGGTAGAAACCAGGTGCAAAGGAATAGCAGCAAAAGTCTAGGCATGCTCACTCTGCCAAAGGTTTACAACACACTTAAGATGCTAACAATGCTGCCCCTGCTCCGGAACAGGACCCTATTTTAGCACTGGTCTCTGCATGCGATTCTATCTCTATCTCAGAACCCTCTGCATACTGCTATATACCCTTTCCAGCAAACTTTGCAGTAAATAATAGGGATTTTTAGTTCTTACATATTGTAATACATGTTTAAGCTGGCCAACTGCATCAAAGTTATTACTTTTGGCCAGTCCTACTCTACTCTGTCAATGCAAATGCTACTGTGGACACAATGCCAAACGGGTGTATCTATTGTGAGGAAAACAAGGCGTTTGTTTAGGGCTGCAATTTTTAGGGGTTGCAAAATCGCCCCCCCCCCCGAAGAAGTGACATAGTGAGCAGCACCGGACAGAGGCATGCAAGGCCGCCATCTGAGGGGTACCGGTACTCCTGTAGCTGGCCCGGACAGCTGGAGGATCGGTGTGGTGGGGGAGGGCAGTTGCGGAAGGATGCACTGTGTATCTCTCCCTCCAGCAGCTGAAAGTCGGTTTGAGGTTTCTCCCCCTCGCGCCGGCTTTCTGCTGCTGGAGGGAGAGACAGACCTGGCTGGATGGAGGGGTGCCCTGTTGTTCCTGAGTGTCCGCTCTCCGCTGAGCTCTTTCCCCCTCCCGCACTCAGAGCCAGGACCAGGGGACAGCCTGGAGCAGGGAGAGAAGTGGCTGAGGAGGTGAGCTGTGTTGTGTTCTCTGGGCTCTCCCTCCTGTCGTCCATGCCTCACGGATAGATCATATGGGCCTACACACACGCACACGCACATGCACACACACACACACACACACTATGATTGCCACCCCCTGGCCACATTTCCTGCTGCCCGGAGATCAGCAGCCCTTGGAGGAGGTGGTGGGGGTAATCATACTGTGTGTGTGTGTGTGTGTGTAGTCCCATACGATCTGAGAGAGGGAAGAGAGAAATAGAGAGGGAAGAAAGGAAAGAGAGAGAGAGGGGGGAGAGGGGAAGGAAGAGAAAGAGAGGGAAAAGAGAGAGAGAGAGAGAAGAGGGGGAAGAAAGAGAGGGGGGAAGAGAGAGGGAGAGGGGGGGAGAGAGGGAAGAGAAAGAAAGGTAGGGAGGGAAAAGAGAGAGAGGCGGGGGGAGGGAAGAGAGAAAGGGAGAGAGAGAGGGAAGAGAGAGAGAGAGCAGGAAGAGAGAAAGGAAAGCGAGAGATAAAGAGCACAAAAAGAGAGAGAGGGAGAGAGAGAGAATGAATCATATACAGTGGGACAAAAAAGTATTTAGTCAGCCACCAATTGTGCAAGTTCTCCCACTTAAAAAGATGAGAGAGGCCTGTAATTGGCATCATAGGTAGACCTCAACTATAAGAGACAAAATGAGAAAAAAAATCCAGACAATCACATTGGCTGATTTGGAAAGAATTTATTTGCAAATTATGGTGGAAAATAAGTATTTGGTCAATATCAAAAGTTCATCTCAATACTTTGTTATATATCCTTTGTTGGCAATGACAGAGGTGAAACGTTTCCTGTAAGTCTTCACAAGGTTGGCACACACTGTTGCTGGTATGGTGGCCCATTCCTCCATGCAGATCTCCTCTAGAGCAGTGATGTTTTGGGGCTGTCGCTGGGCAACACGGACTTTCAACTCCCTCCAAAGGTTTTCTATGGGGTTGAGATCTGGAGACTGGCTATGCCACTCAAGGACCTTGAAATGCTTCTTACGAAGCCACTTTTTCGGTATGTTTGGGATCATTGTCATGTTGGAAGACCCAGCCACGTTTCATCTTCAATGCCCTTGCTGATGGAAGGAGGTTTGCACTCAAAATCTCACAATACATAGCCCCATTCATTCTGTCCTGTACATAGATCACCTGTCCTGGTCCCTTTGCAGAGAAACAGCCCCAAAGCATGATGTTGCCACCCCCATGCTTCACAGTAGGTATGGTGTTCTTTGGATGCAACTCAGCATTCTCTCTCCTCCAAACACGAAGAGTTGTGTTTCTACCAAACAGTTCTATTTTGTTTTCATCTGACCATATAACATTCTCCCAATCCTCTTCTGGATCATCCAAATGCTCTCTAGCAAACTTCAGACGGGCCCGGACATGTACTGGCTTAATCAGGGGGACACGCCTGGCACTGCAGGATCTGAGTCCCTGGCGACGTAGTGTGTTACTGATGGTAGCCTTTGTTACGTTGGTCCCAGCTCCCTGCAGGACATTCACTAGGTCCCCTCGTGTGGTCCTGGGATTTTTGCTCTTCGTCCTTGTGATCATTTTGACCCCACGGGGTGAGATCTTGCGTGGAGCCCTAGATCGAGGGAGATTATCAGTAGTCTTGTATGTCTTCCATTTTCTAATTATTGCTCCTACAGTTGATTTGTTCACACCAAGCTGCTTGCCTATTGCAGATTCAGTCTTCCCAGCCCGGAGCAGGTCTACAATTTTGTTTCTGGTGTCCTTCAACAGCTCTTTGATCTTCACCATAGTGGAGTTTGGAGTGTGACTGTTTGAGGTTGTGGACAGGTGTCTTTTATACTGATAACAAGTTCAAACAGGTGCCATTGATACAGGTAATGAGTGCAGGACAGAGGAGCCTCTTAAAGAAGAAGGTACAGGTCTGTGAGAGCCAGAAATCTTGCTTGTTTGTAGGTGACCAAATACTTATTTTCTACCATAATTTGCAAATAAATTCTTTCCAGATCAGCCAATGTGATTGTCTGGATTTTTTTTCTCATTTTGTCTCTCATAGTTGAGGTTTACCTATGATGCCAATTATAGGCCTCTCTCATCTTTTTAAGTGGGAGAACTTGCACAATTGGTGGCTGACTAAATACTTTTTTGCCCCACTGTATACATACACTTATTGAACTCTCTAAAAGGGGGGGTGGGGGGGGGGCGCACAATTTTTGTGTTGCCTATGGCAGCACAAAATCTAAATACACCAATGATGCCAACATGGGGCAAATGGACACAAAGTGGGGGAGAACTACTAGATTTAGGTCTGGCTACTGACCTGCAATGCAACAGAAACAAGATATACCTGTGTTCAAGTCCCAATAGTTTGTACATGCATTTATCTGTCAGGTGCTCAAGGAGTGTATCTACATTAACACTAGAAATTGCATGTACAAGCTATTGGGATTTGAGCACAAGCATATCTTGTTTCTGATGCATTGCAGGTCAGTAGCCAGACCTATCTCCAAAAGTCCAATTTTTTTAGGTATTCGTCTGCTCCTTGGCTCTTCCTTTACCCAGAACACTTAGGCCTCATTCTAGATATGGCCTAAGCAAAGGTTTTCATTCAAGCAAGTAAACTTGCCTCCCATGCTCTGACCTTAAAGCAATTGCAAAGGTTCATTATTTTTTTTTCTTTAATAAATTTGTGTATACTTACCTGCTGTGTGCAGTCCTCCTCTTCTCGGGTCCTCCACAGGCTCTCCTGGCTCCACCTGTCTGTCGTGTGCCCCCACAGCAAGCAGCTTGTTATGGGGGGGTACCCTCTGCTCTGTGTGTCCATTCACACGTGGAGTTGCAGCTTGGTCCCGTTCCCTCTCTCCTCATTGGCTGACTGGCTGTGATTGACAACAGTGAGAGCCAATGGCTCCCGCTTGCTGTCTCAGCCAATGAGGAGGCAGAGACCCGGGACAGCCAAGGCTGTCATTCACATCGCTGAATTGTGATGAGGCTCAGATAAGTATTGAGGGGGCTGGGGGAGCTGCTGCACACAGAAGGTTTTTTACCTTCATGCATAGAATGTGTAAAGATAAAAAACCTTCAGTCTTTACAACCATTTTAAAGTGTTACTAAACCCACAACAGTAAAATCAGTCTGTGTATGCAGTAAAGCTTGCTTGTTATACTCACTGTGAAACCTAAGGGGTTAATCCTCTGCATTGTGTAAAAATGCTGTTTGATCCTCACATCTCTGATCCTCCTCTTCTTCCAATGTCCTCCTCCTATGTCCTGATAAGACCATGTAGAGACACTCTTACATTCTCAGTTTAGTGTGTATTGCTAGAGAGGTTTTTTTTTTTCTTTTGAGAGTGCATGTGATCAGCACAGGGCTAATCAGCATTGTCTAGACAGAGGTCAGGGGTTCTGAATCCTCCTAGAACAGAAAGAAAACTCCTCCTACAAGCTTTAACCAGTGCTCTGCTGAAGTCACAAGACTGATCTAACTGCTGATGAGAAAAGGCATTTAGCAGTTTATATTTACTAAAATAATTGCATTTCCATGTAGTGTCTACTGTGGGAGACCAGAGAGAGTGAATTCAGGGTCCTTGGTGTAGTTACCCTTTCAGATAAAAAAAACATCCCTCAGTGAGATTCTCCATGAGAGTCCTGGGCCTTATGGTAGCCTCCCTCGAGGCTGTTCCTTTTGCTTAGTTCCACTAAAGGCATCTTCAACAGAACATTCTACTGGCCTGGAAAAACACTTCTCCCAATCTTCCTATGCGTCTCCCTGATTCAAACTCAAATCCCCTCTCTTCAATCACGTCTGTCTGACATGTTTTACCCACATTGGACTTAATCATAGAAGTCAGAGGGGTATGACTGATGGGCCGGGGGTTTGAGCTGAAGCCTTTCATTTACTTGACACTGAAAATGAATACAGTGTGCAGTCTCACTTCTCCTTATTACAACATTGATTCAAGGTGTCTCAGGGAATAGACCCCCATTACAGCACAACGTGCTTTCGTAGGATCTCAATTTGGTTCTCTCTGCCCTGCATAAACTACCCTTTGAACCCATTTGAACCCTTAAAAGAGAAGTATGGGTTTTTTCCCACCAGTTATACTTACCTAGGTTGATGCAGCATTGGTCCCCTGTCGGCTCTAAGGGTGAACCACATGATCACTGAGTTCTCTCCGCTCTGAGCAGAGAGCAGTGACTGTCAGTCACCGCTGCCTGCTCAGCCTCCTCGGCGCTTACTGGAGCGCTGGGCTGTGCAGTTGATAGGTAGCGGCTGCCTCAGTTTGTCAGCGCTTTGCTGAGAGGTTGAGCCAGGTGCCACTCCAGTCTCTGGGATGGATCCCGACTTTGTAGTCAGGATCTTTCCCCAGCCTGGAACAGCTGAGTGACGCCAGCTGACAGCAGACTTCAGTCCGCTGTTAGCTGAAAACGAGTCACAGGAGTGCAGTTCGTTCACAGGAGAAGTACAGCCAAAATAGCTTTGGCTGTTCTTCTCCTTTAAGTGATAGCTCTCTTGGTGGCTATCATGTTTGTCAGACATTTTTCTAAGTTAGCCACTCTATCATGCAAAGAGCCTTTCCTGATTCTTCACAAGGATAAATTGGTCTTACGTCCTAGACCCTGCTTTCTACCCAAGGTGGCTCCTGCCCAGGCCAATTTTCAGCTTTCAGTGCTGTTGCACCTTGAATGACAATTGCGCGGTCATGCAACACTGTACCCATATGACATTTTTATTATTGTTTTCACACAAATAGAGCTTTCTTTTGGTGGTATTTAATTGCCACTGGGGTTTTTATTTCTTTGCACTATAAACAAAAAAAGGACAACAAATTTGAAAAAAAAAGTTTTCTTTGTTTCTATTATAAAATGTTTCAAACAAGTTATTTTTCTCCTTCACTGATGTGCGTTGATGAGACTGCACAGATAGGCGGCACTGATGAGGCAGCACTGACAGGTAGCACTAATGGGCACTGATAGGCTGCACTGATGAGGTGGCGCTGATGAGGCAGCACTGCTGTGCACTGATGAGGAAGCACTGACGATGCGCTGATAGGCGGCACTGATAGGCGGCACTGACTGATAGTACTGACTGGAGGTACTTACAGAAGGCATTGATATGCACTGATGTGTGGCACTGCTGGGAAGCACTGATGGGTGGCACTGCTTGGCACTGCTGGTTGGCACTGCTGAGCACTGCTAGGTGCCATTGCTGGGCACTGCTAATCAGGGCACTAATAATCAGTGCCCTGACTATCAGTGCAGATCTCCTCTGTCACATTTGCCAGTTATCGGCAGTACTTTCCTGATGCTGTGACAGCTTGAGGAAAGTGCTGCTGATTACCGGCAACTGCATTTAGTTTGTGATATGCCGTGTCATTGGACACAGCTGATCATGTGGTAAAGGGCCGCTGAGATTGGCCTTTTACCTTGTCATGTGATCAGCTGTGTCCGTAGGATACAATGATCACTGACAGCACTGGGTGCGTGCCTCTGGGGGCTCGTTCTGGGAAGACGTCCATGGACACCCTTCCAGAACTGGACAACCACGCTGTAGCTGTCTTTTAGCTATAGCGCGGTTGGAACGCGGTTAATTGAACAAGCTAAAATTAGAAGCTGATTGCACAGCTGCACCAGTTGTAGTAAATCTCCCCCTTATTGTTTTTATAAAATTTTGTTCACATTCAGCATTTTGGTTGAACAGTTAAAAACGCTATTTTCATATTAGGAGTAGCTGAATTTCATTTACTTTTATTTATTTTTTTTATTGATACAAATTTCACATTATTGTGCATGTGTTATCACAAATTAATTATACTAATATGCAGCCTATGTCCTTTACTGTCCAATTAGGATAAAAGGAATTTTGACTTACTTGTAAATTACATATCTTGGAGTACAGTAAAGGACACAGGCCAGCCAGCCTCTGTTCCTCTCTTACACTACATTGCTTTCTAAAAAAACTGAGGTTTCACTTTGTGGGTTTGTGGTTATGATGTGCGCCCAAAAGCTTTGCCAGTGTCCAGTGAATGTAGCAACCTATATCTCGGGGTCAGTGAATATTCAGCCTGTGCCCTGTACTCCAAGGTATGGATTTTTACAGGTAAGTCATTTTGTTTGCTTCACAACAGTAAAGCCTATGTCTCTTCTACAGTTGCTACTACAACTTCTCAGCAAAATAGTTAATTTTACTCTCCCCAGGCTTCTACTTCCAAAACAAAGCTTGGCACCTCCTTTCGTTGCAAGCCCTGAGCCTGCCCAGATGCCCTTCTCACAATGAAGGGCCACCCCCACTGTTGCCAATCTTTGGTCTCAGTAGGGTACAAAATAGAGTTTCTAGCTCCGCCTCCTCTTTGCTTTTTATTGTCCAGTCCACTAGTTTTAGACAAGAAGGCAGATTTAATGGCTGCTTTGCACCAGCTTCAGGCACAATGAGGTGTTGTACCAGTTCGTTTAGAAGAACTGTTTCAAGGTTTCCATTTACAGTCCCAAAGCCACAATCCACCCGAGATTGGACTTGAACTCTCTAAACAGATTTCTTTAAGTTCTAAAATTTTGGATGTAATCAACAAGATCTGTCATTTCTTTTCTTAAACAATGAGAATATCTGTTATTGGTAGACATATGAGATGCCTATCTACACATCTTCCCCTCACATCAATGTTTTCTGCATTTTCCTGTGGGAGACCAACAGTTTCAATTTGTAGCACTACATTTGGTTCGCTACACCCTGAGTGTTCACAAAGTGCTTGCCTACTTCTGACTCTTCTATTAACCTAAGCTATGAAAGTGTATGAATGTTCTCCCGAAGGAATCCTCAGTCCGGGTTCACAATATGTAACACTGCAGCGGGACACTGCATGTAATTCGCACAGGAATTGCAACGCGTTCCTATGCGAATTACATGCAAATATCTGTGTGGTGTGATTTGAGCAATACACTCATACACTTTGCTCTGCATTGCCCAGATGTGGTCAAGGCTTTCAGGGTCTTACCTGAAAGCCACAGCCTTTATTTGCAAGACTGAATGCTTCTATGCCCTGGCTATGGGCTCTCGTAGAGGGCATTCTCCTTCTAATTCCACCTTTGCTAGGTGGAGCAGGCAACTCATTTGCTCGGCATACGCTCTTAGGGACAGAGTTCCTTCTTTCCCTGTCAGAGCCCATTTTACCAGTGCTGTTGGTAAATCTTGGGCTTTTTAGCATCAACCGACTGCTAACCAGAATTGCAAGACCGCCATCTGGCCCTCTGTTCAGACATTTTTGAAGTTCTTCACAGCAAACATGTGAAAGAAGGTGCTCTGACCAGATAAAAAATTAACTTTTTGGCGTAAAAGCAAAACGCTATGTGTGGTGGGAAACTAACACTGCACATCACCTTGAAACCACTATCCCCACCGTAAAACGTGATAGCATCATGCTGTGGGGATGCTTTTCTTCAGCAGAGTCAGGGAGGCTGGTCAGAGTTGATGGGAAGATGGATGGAGCCAAACACAGGGCAATTTTAGAAGAAAACCTGTTAGAGTCTGCAAAAGACTTGAGACTGGGGCGGGAGTTCACCTTCCAGCAGGACAAAGACCCTAAACATACAGCCAGAGCTACAATGGAATGGTTTAGATCAAAGCATATTCATATGTTAGAATGGCCCAGTCAAAGTCCAGACCTAAATCCAATTGAGAATCTGTGGCAATACTTGAAAATTGCTGTTCACAGACGCTCTACATCCAATCTGAAAGAGCTTGAGCTATTTTGCAAAGAAGAATGGGCAAAAATTTTACTCTCTAGGTGTGCAAAGCTGGTAAAGGCATACCCAAAAAGACTTGCAGCTGTAGTTGCAGGGAAAGGTAGTTCTACAAAGTATTGATTCGGGGGCTGAATACAAATGCACGCCACACTTTTCACATATTTATTTGTAAAAAATCTTGAAAACCATTTATCATTTTTTTTCCACTTCACAATTTGTGCCACTTTGTGATCGTCTATCATATAAAGTCCCAATAAAATACATTTACCTTTTTGGTTGTAACAGGACAAAATGTGGAAAATGTCAAGGGGTATGAATACTTTTTCAAGGGACTGTAGATGTCAACCTTGCCTTAATGTATTGTAGTGTATTACAGTCACATCAAAAAGTTATTGTACTTGCAAAACAGAGAAGTGTAGCTCAACCCTTCCACTCTCAACAGGTCTTCATAATTGTATAACTATGAGGGGAAGGGTGGGCTGTATGGAGTCCCATGATTTCTAGTGGCAGCACTGGTGCTGGGTTGTTAGGGGAGCAAAGGACTAAGGTAAGCCTTTGTACTTATTCCTTTCTTCTGTTAGCCAAGAAAGCATTATCTCTGTTTTATGCATGCTTACCTTTGTTTACATCTGTCAGTGCAAATCTTCATTGCATAGGCTGCATCTTTACAGCCCTATAGATTTCTATGGGACTACATCATGAGGCTGGAGCCAATCAGAGATGGTCCCATAGAAGTCTCATTTTTCTTGGCTACATGACTAGTCTCTGTCAGCTGCCATCTTTCTGTCCAGTGGTAATGACTTTACTGGCCAGTATGGCAGTAATGTTGGGTTGTAGATTGACAGTTGACAGCACTTAGTTGGTAGGTCAGAGAATCTCAGGCACTAATAACAGTAAACATAAGCATAAGATCCCTTTCTGGTTCATAGAAGTAGCATCAGGCATCTTGTGGTGTCTGCTGTTAGGTAGGGGTTGTTTAAAATTGTCACATTTTGTTTTCTATATTTAATTTAGTATTGTGTATAATCTTTTCTGTTCCTGCTGTGTCATTAAGTTATATTCTCTTAATGCTAATAAGTTTGCACAGTTTATTGAACGATTATATATGCAACAGTAGGAAAAAGCTAGGGGTCTTATATATGCCTTTATTAAAACTCGCAAAACTAATGACTGTGTAATTAAAAGGCTGATCTTGTGTCAAGGTAATAAAATGTCAACTGTCTTTTAGACAGATAAATATTCTCATCTTTATTGAACCAAGCCGCTGTTTTCTCCCTTAGTTTAAATTATTAAATGCATACAAATTGCTTAAACAGCACACATTTTCCTAAAGGTCACAAAGTTCATTAAGAATACAGTAAACCATTCATTGTTGTGATTAAGAGCATGCTGTATAGTTTTTTAATTAAATTACATTTGTAGTTGGACTCTGTAAATATCTGATAACTATTGTACTTGTATTTGATAAATGTTTTCATGCAATGAAAAACCTCCAGGTTTCTTCAGAAATACCTGTATATCCCATGTGTATGAACAAATGATAAAGTAAACGATTCTAAGGGGTTTTGCCTGATACAGACATTTGACTACATTCCTTTACATTACAACAGCAATCAGGATATTTATTAAGGAAAAGAAAATTGTGGAACCTTTTGTAAAAAATTTATAAATTACCTGGTATTGGTATGAATGTAGACGAGTGTCATATGGTACATTTGGTTTGGTTGCTGTGGTTTACTACACATTTTTGCTTACGGCTGTTACTTTGCAACGTCCAGAAAAAAAGCAGCAATTTGGTGCCTTTTAGTTAATGTAGCACTACCTCACCTCAGTGCATACTGTTCATGTAAATCTGTCATCATCATAGGACCACAGCCTTTACTTGTCAGTTTGTTATGAGTCCCAAGAAAACAAAACTGTAGGCTTTTTTTGCAGTTGTGGTTGGGGATGGTAAAAACTTTTACAACACCCCCTTAAAGTGGTTGTAAAGGCATACATTTTTTTTACCTTCATGCATTCTCTGCATGAAGATAACAAAAACCGTCCATGATCAGCTCCCCCTCCCCCCCAAACAAAATACTTACCTGGCACCTCTTTTGATCCAGAGCTGTTCCTGAGAGCAGCATCTGCTCTTTCTGTCCTCACAGGACACAGAGGCAGCAGCTGGTGTCGTTGGCTCCTGCTACTGTTAATTACATCTTGTGAGCAGGGGGCAGGACCAAAGCTGCGCCGCGTGTGTCTGTGGACGCACAAATCCCGGCTTGGAAATGAGCCTACTTGTGCTTCCCCATAGCAAGTGGCTTGGTATGCTAGTGCATGCAGAAGAGGAGTAGTCTAGAACGCTGGCCGGGGACCCCAGAAAAGAAGGTTCAGGGCCGGTCTTTTAAATACTATTGCATGGAGCAGGTAAGTATGACATGTTTATTATTTTAATTTAACAAAATAGTAGCCTTTAAAATCACTTTAGGCTGCAAAGGCAGCAGATGGGGATGTGTATATGTATATAAAGTTTTGGAGATTTAGAATTACACTGTAAAATCATTTCTTGGGCAACATGCTGGTGAATTTTGTAAAACAATTATTCTTTTTGTTGTACTGTATCTTTTTTGGAATACTGAAAACAGAAATAAAAATTCACTTTTAAACAAACAGAAAAAAAGCCTCTTATTGTATTTTATTGAATTACAGAGGGTGCATTGTTAAAGGATAAGTCCAGCTTTTGGAACATACAGGAATACGAGTGGAACATGTAACATTTTCCATTTCCTGCTGCTTATTCCATCGATCTCTCCCACTCTGTGAGAGCAGGCAGGGATCTTTTCTCCTTACCCGCTGTTACTTTTTAAAAAGAATATGGCTGTATGGGGGCTCCTCCCACACAGCCGAGCTATTTACTCACAGTTACTTAAAGCGGAGTTCCACTCACTGTAAAAATATAAAAGTCAGCAGCTACAAAAACTGTAGCTGCTGACTTTAAAAAACAGCCACTTACCTGTCCCACGATCCCACGGTGCCCCCGCTGCAGCCCGTTTCACCGGCCATCCTGTATTCCAGGTGCCGGCATCTTCAGTGTGGGCACCCGGCTGTGAAAGCTTGCGGCTTCACAGCCCACTGCGCATGTGTGAGTAGCACTGTGCTTCCTGAATGGCCCCGTCGTCTTCTGGGACCTGTCACATGTCCCACAAGACTACGGGGAGGGAGGGCAGGAGGACAACTTCCACTTCCGATCTCCTAGACGATTGCAGCGAAAGTGGGAGTGGGTACCTGTCAATTTGGGGTACCCGCTCCCCTCCTGCTCCCCAATGGTGCCAATCCTTAATGGGGAGCCGGGGGACCAATCTTTAAAGTGGAACTTTCCCTATTGGGTGTAACGCTTTAAGAATGAATAAACTACGCCTACTGTGTCTTTGCAGCTGACAGCTTGTAGTTTTCAATGAACTGTGAGGGCGCTTGTGAGCGCCTTTGTATATCATTGACTCTTCCTGCTCCCAGGTAACTGCCTGCCCATGTGAGATGCAAAGCATACATGGGAAGTTGAAATGGAGAAGATTAACAGTTAATCAGGTACTTCCGATGTTAGGTTGGGAATTGTAAAGATAGAATTTGTTTTGTTGTACTGTATCGTACATTAGATTAATTGCTGTCTGTTTCAAAGAAGAAATCCTAAAAGATATTTGTAGACAACCTTGGAATTTGCTACCAGCAAACTGACAATAGAAATTCTATTATTGGTATGGTACAGGTCATAGGCTGGATACTCATAGACCCTGGGTTATAGGATGGTACCTTCAATTTGCACTGTCACTGCCTGTCACTTTTGTTCTTCTTTGATCAGGTTGGCTTCAAGAATGTTTAGTGTTGGGAATATAGCCATAAATATTCAGGCAAGCATTCAATTTTATACTGCAGATCTGAAGAACCGTCTCATGAGTATATGCACCTTTTACTTTTCATTTGAAGGATTTCTGCTAACTTGATACAGTCATATAGTTATGAACAGAAAATATCTACAAGCAGTTCCCAAGTTACATACATCCAGTCCTTGTTTTCACAACAACCCAAAATTTTCTGAATCCAATAGTCACAGGGATAGAAAGTGAGGTGAAATCTTCTGAATAAGGGCACAGACAGCAGGTGTTAACAAAGTTAACAAAGGTGTTAACTCTCTCCTATGATATGCAAAAAACGTAACAATTATTTTTTTGGCTGGGGTTATACTTAAAAAAATGTACCTGTTCCAACTTGCATACAAAGTGTTACTAAACCCACAACAGTAAAATCAGTCTGTATATGGAGTAAAGCATGCTTGTTATACTCACTGTGGTACCTAAGGGGTTAATCCTGTGCATTGTGTAAAAAGACTGTTTGATCCTGTCTTCTCTGATCCTCCCCTTCTTCCAGTGTCCCTCTCTTATCTCCTGATAAGACATATCATGTGGAGTCACTCTGCACATGCTTAGTTTGGTGTGTATTGCTAGAATTTGTTTTTTTTCTTGGGAGAGTGCATGTGATCAGCATGGCCAATCAGCACTGTCCAGACAGAGGTCAGGGGTTCTGTATCCTCCTAGAGCAGAATGAAAACTCCTACAAGCTTTTACATGTGCTCTGCTGGACACTGATAGAAGTCTGCTTTAACTGCTGATGAGAAAAGGTATTTAGAAGTTTATATTTATTAAAATAATTGTACTTCCATGTTCTGTGTACTGTGGGAGACCAGATATAGTGAATGCAGGGTCCTGGGTTTAATAGCACTTTAAGAACAAACCTACAGAATCTTGTTTGTCACCCCGGGGACTGCCTGTATTAGTATGTTAGGTAATTACTTTGATTTTTTTGTTACTGTTGTTCTGAGTCATTGTTTTTCCTCTGTGTTTTCTTTAAGGTTTTATATCAGCAGTTCAAATTTTTCTTGAATCTGTATTTTCTGGTAGTTGCCTGCTCCCAGTTTGTACCTGCTTTGAAAATAGGCTACTTATACACCTACTGGGCACCACTGGTAAGTACCTTTGTCTCTCTATTTTTTCCAATAAGTTGATTGTTTTAAAGAATACAGAAATATGACTTGAATCCTTGTTCTTGACTGGGGAATGTGTGTATTTTATTTGGCAACAAAAGTAAGCAAATCATTTGAAATAGAAATTTATGATGGCAATCTTTTTTGCCTTGTTACATATTCCTTACTACAGATAAATGCATAAATGGCAACCCCTGTGTCACTACTGTGTCCTACAGTAACTAGGGGTCAGCACGAAGAATCGTATCAGCCAGGGCAGGCACTTCATTCGCCACACCAGAGAAGTCAAATACTATAATTGTAAAGACCAGTTCCAAATAGAACTTACTTATTAATTTTTGAAAAGGAAGGTTTTGGCGGTAGTAAACACTGCATGGCCACTTATACCTGGAGGTAAGCTTAGCTATAGGTATGAAGAATGTCTCCTAACAAGCACTGCTTAGCAGATATTCTCTATTCCTGCAGCCAGTGCCGTCACTGGCGCATGCGCACAGTGCACTGAATTGAAGGCATACTGGGTATGCCATCAATCCAGAGAACTGGGCCACAACCACGACTCCCATGTGTATGCATTGAAGAAGATCAATTAAATAAATAAATAAATCTTGTGCGCTTCTATGGATCAACCACAAACTTACTCTTAGTGATAGTGAAACATAACATAAGCAGTTAAAGCAGAGTTCCACTCGACCTATAAAAAAAAAAGTCAGCAGCTACAAAAACTGTAGCTGCTGACTTTTAAAAAACAGCCACTTACCTGTCCCTCGGTCCCGTGTTGTGTCCCATGCAGCTCGTTTCACCGGCTGTCCTGGATTCCAGGCACCGGCACCTTCAGTTTGGGCACCTGGCTGTGATAGCTTGCGGCTTCGCAGCCAGGTACCCACTGCTAATGAGCGAGAAGCGCTGCGGTTTGTGAATGGTCCTGTAGTCTTCTGGAACCTGTCACATGTCCCAAAAGATTACAGGGAGGGAGGGAGGACACCTTCCATTTCCGATCGCCCAGATGATCGGACCGGAAGTGGGAGCGGGTACCTGTCAATTTTGGGTACCTGCTCCCCCCCTGCTCCCCAAAAGTGCCAATCCTTAATGGGGAGCGGGGGAGCAGTCCTTAAAGCGGATCTTCCCCTTTTGAGTGGAACTCCACTTTAAGTAGCCGCTATAGCACACAACCCTTATTCCATAAAAGGCAAAATCAATATATACACAGTCAACCAGTACAACCAGTGCTACAAGCCAAACACAGCCTGAATCCAGAATTATTAAAAAAGAAATGAATGTTAGAAATAAAACATCCAAAAATGTCTTCTTTATGATGCTTTACGCACTATGTGGAGTTCTTTATGAGGTGAGGTGTTGCATTGGAGTGATGTCATCATGGCTCAACCATTCAAACGGCCTGAGCGAAGCACCTGAAAGGAAGATCGGGTGAAGGGCTTCCTTTTAAAGTAAATTGTTCATAACATGCTAGTATGCCATGCATGCTAGCTCATTATGTTATTACCTTGCAGGGTGACTCTTTTTTTTTTTTGACAGACTTAACTACTGCTTTCAAGTGTATTTCTACTTTTGCAGTCAGATTTGATGAAACCTTACTATATGTTTGTTATGTGTTAACACAACATACCTAAAAAAAAATAAATAAAAAAATAGAATTTTTTATTTTCTTTTATTATTTTTTAACTTCTAGATGTTCCTGGTTTCATGACTGTTTGCAAAAATTTCTCAAATAGCTCAGTGTGATCTGTCCCAGTAGCTGGACTGGGGACTATCCGGCCCATGCAGCATCCTAGCTCCAAACTTTTAGAGCTGATTCACACATGTGCGGTGCGGATTGAAGCTCAGATTTCACAGCTAATTGATACAGTAGTTGTTTAGCAGTTCATGTCGGGTTTACATCAGGTTCAGAACAGGATTAGCTCAGGAGTTTATCCTGTTCACACATATTGGCTTTAGAAACAGTTCCCATAGAAGTCAATTGCCTGTAATCCACAGCTGAACCTGAAGACACTGCTCGGAATCGTACATGATTCCTCTTCAAACCGCACTGAATCTGCACCGCCAGTGCATCGGACATATGTGAACAGGCATAGGAAGCAATGTTTTTTTCACATGCCATGCGGATTAGATGCGGTTCAAACCGCATCCAATCTGTATATATGTGAACTGGCACTCCTTTTGCATTGAGAGACAGTGTGCACATCTAGTACATTTGATGAGATATCTTCTCTGCACAGTATGCACAGGGCTAATTATGGTAAATGCAGTTTTTCCTCACCCCCGCTTAACAAAACAGAGAGAACGAAGTGGAGTTTTTTCATGCAGGAAGTTTCCAAAAGGGAACATCTATAAAATGGTAAGCTGCAATTTTTATGTTATGTGAATATGGACATGCAACTAATACACTACTCAAAAAAATTAAATTAACACTTTGAAAATACATCGGATCTCAATGGGGAAAGATCTCATGCTGGATATCTATACTGATATGGACTGGGTAATGTGTTAGAAACGTAATGATGACCCATCGTTTGATGGAAATGAAAATTATCAACCTACAGAGGACTGAATTCAAAGACACCCCGAAAATCAAAGTGAAAAAATGATGCAGCAGGCTAGTCTATTTTGCTGAAATTTAATTGCAGCAACTCAAAATGCTACTCAGTATTTTGTATGGCCCCACGTGATTGCATGCATGCCTGACAATGTCTTATATTTGTGGGCATTTGAAGTTTTCAATTATACCATAAAGATATGGTTGGCTTGCTTTGCTGTACTCAGCTACCATTCATATGGTAGACTGAGGCTTTTTCATATCGATTACAACAAACTATTTATTCCCCTTAATGGGACTTTAAAGGCATTTGTATCATAACATGTCAAAAGGTGTATTCTTTTAAAATCATATATATCGGAGTACAAAAAAATATATTTAAAAACACATATACGGCTTACAGATCAGTGTATCACAAAAATAAAGTACAGTTGTGTCCAAAATTATTCAACCCCCAATGCTGTAAAGGGGTTTAGGGACTATAGTGTACATTTGGAATTGTATTCAGAATCAAATCCTACAAGGACGTTGTAACTACCCAAATGCAACTAAAATGACATCAATTGTTTATGTAATACAGTAGTAAATGGTTCTTATGTGGTTTCTTCATTGCCACAATTATTCAACCCCTTAAAGACTACCACTCTGAAGAACAGAGGTTCATACAGGTGCTTTCCATCAGGTATTGAAAACACCTGTGGATGTCACCGAGCAGCAATCAAGCATAATAAGCACCAATTAGGCAGCTTTAAAATGACTGTGATACTCAGCTCCTTCTAGACATTTACTGGTGTGGTTACAAACATGGTGAAGGCAAGAGAATGGTCCAGGAAGACAAGAGAAGAGGTGATTTCTCTTCACAGGAAGGGCAATGGCTATAAGAAGATTGCAAAGATGTTAAACATACCAAGAGACACCTTAGGAAGCATCATTCGCAAATTCAAGGCAAAGGGCACTGTTGAAACGCTACCTGGTCGTGGCAGAAAGAAGATGCTGACTTCGACTGCTGTGCGCTACCTGAAGCGTAGAGTGGAGAGAAGTCCCCGTGTGACTGCTGAGGAACTGAGAAAAGATTTGTCAGATGTGGGTACAGAAGTTTCAGCCCAGACAATAAGACGCACACTGCATAATGAAGGCCTCCGTGCCAGAACTCCCAGGCGTACCCCCTTGCTGTCTCCAAAGAATAAGAAGAGTCGACTGCAGTATGCCAAAAGCCATGTGGACAAACCACAAAAGTTGTGGGATAGTGTTCTGTGGACTGATGAAACAAAATTAGAACTGTTTGGGCCCATGGATCAACGCTATGTTTGGAGGAGGAAGAACAAGGCCTATGATGAAAAGAACACCTTGCCTACTGTGAAGCATGGTGGAGGGTCAATCATGCTTTGGGGCTGTTTTGCTTCTGCAGGTACAGGGAAGCTTCAGCGTGTGCAAGGTACCATGAATTCTCTTCAGTACCAGGAGATATTGGATGGAAACGTGATGCAGTCCGTCACACACCTGAGGCTTGGGAGACGTTGGACCTTTCAACAGGACAATGATCCCAAGCATACCTCCAAGTCCACTAGAGCATGGTTGCAGAGGAAAGGCTGGAACATTTTGGAGTGGCCATTGCAGTCACCAGACTTAAATCCGATTGAGAACCTCTGGTGGGACTTAAAGAAAGCAGTTGCAGTGCGCAAGCCTAAGAATGTGACTGAACTGGAGGCCTTTGCCCATGAAGAATGGGCGAAGATACCCGTAGATCGCTGCAAGACACTTGTGTCAAGCTATGCTTCACGTTTAAAAGCTGTTATAACTGTAAAAGGATGCTGTACTAAGTACTAAGATTGAATGTCACTTGGGGGTTGAATAAAACTGATAATGCTGTGAGCACAGAAAAGACATTTGTGGTTATTTCATTATAACTGTTATGTTATATTTGTCTGACCTACAAGTGCCTCTTTAATGTAAATGTAAGCAAGATGACTGAATGATCAAAAGCAATGTCAAACTGGCCAAAACACTCAATTTCAGTGGGGGTTGAATAATTTTGGACACAACTGTAGCTGTCAATAAATGATTATATAATTGATGTGCCTTCATACACCTATCAATGGTCATCCATCACAATAGGGAGAGATAAGTAAAAGGAGATACCTAGTGCATGTCTCTTTATATTACTACAGGTGACCATTGTCATCTCACCAAAGGACAATTTTGCATTTTATAGATGTTGACCAGGTACACTAAACCATGAAGGTAGGTGCGAAGGCAAACCATCCCTGTTTTTTATGGTACATTCAAGAACCACAAGCAGCAATAAAAACAAATTATCTTGCAAAGTAATATTTTAAAACCAGATTTCATTGTTATGAAAAGGATTCCCCTAATTTTCTATCCAGGTGACAGGTGCCAGTCAGCACAGCTTGTGGACATGGGTAGTATTTGAAATCTGGATCAAGTACTTACAGTATATTTTGCTAATCTAACTAATGTTTTGGCAAACTAATGTTTTGGCAAAGTTTGGATTTTACTGTATTTATGTACAGTGTCGAATCATGTGAAACTTGATTAAGTTAGTTTTTGAAGTGGTCTGTGACATGCTCACCAACATATTATCATCATATGTATTTATATTTATTTTAGGGTTTTGTTCTTGCTGTTACAATGGTAAGAGAAGCAGTTGATGAGTACCGAAGATTTAAAAGGGACAAAGAAATGAATTCACAGCTATACAGCAAGCTTACAATTAGAGGTTAGTAATGTGTTCTCTAGCTATTCTCATTTTAAGGAAGAACTCCAGATTATTGGTATTGCATAATGTTAGTTAGGAAAAGGTCAGGAAAAAAATCCCTTGCTATAAACAGGAAAGAAGTCAAAATTGCTTTCTCAGCACAACATACTGAAGCTGAGCAAAAAATGGTGTTGTTGATTGATGCAGTAGTAACTTTGCCTGATTTGATTCATACAATCTGTGCCATTAGTCAGCATTATTTAATAGAGTGGGTGGAATAGACACAAGATGTTTAAGAGTGTCAGAATCAGGGCTACAGTTTAGTCACAATGCCATTGTCAAGAAAGAAGGAAAGGCCTAATTCACTGTATTTTCTTTTTTTTCCGGGTCCTGATTTTGTTTTAAATTATGTCCTTAAAATACCTTGGGCATACCTTTTACATGAAATCACCTTGACACCTTGGTCCTGACCTCTGCTGCAGGAGTACAGACAGTGCTTCCTGTATGAATGAAATCAGCAAGCAGCAAATTAGATTAATTGATAAATACTGTAAGTATACAGGAAAAGAAAGGTGGGACTTTAAACAGTGCTGTGTTCTCAGGAATGAATCCACAAATACAAGATATAGAGTAAACATTACATTTTATTGTGTACAAACATTAAAATAATCTTAAAAACAACAATCAGTAGTATTTCCCTGGGTGGCCCTGCCCCTTACATATTTAAGAACTGTCAAACCACTGGAGCAGGCAGAAGGCTGGAAGCCATTGTCGGGAGCGGAGCCTTTTTTAAAAAATTCTTATCTCGGGTCGGCAGCAGCGGTCACGGCGAGCATCGTGATTGACGTTGTATCTACTGCGGGTTTTTTCTTTTACACTTTTTGTGTTTTGTGAATAAGTTGGGGTACCATGTACCCCTTACTTGTTCACATGGGGGGGCGGGATCTGGGGGCCCCCTTGTTAAAGGGGGCTTCCAGATTCCGATAAGCCCCCTGCCCGCAGACCCCCACAACCACTGGCCAGGGTTGTGGGGAAGAGGTGCTTGTCCCCATCAACATGGGAACAAGGTGCTTTGGGGGGAAGGAAGCCCCCCTGCCCCAAAGCATCCCCCCATGTTGAGGGCATGTGGCCTGGTATGGTTCAGGAGGGGGGTGCTCACTCGTTCCCCCCCCCCTTTCCTGACCTGCCAGGCTGCATGCTCAGATAAGGGTCTGGTATGGATGGTTGGGGGGACTCCACGCCGTTTTTTAAATAATTTTTTTAATTGCCTGCAATTCTTTTACATTCAGCTGTCAGTGGGGAACCCTGCTGACAGCTGAAATATTAACACATGGCTGGCACTACTAAAATACCGCCTGACTTGATAAAATAACCCATGCAGTATTTTAGTAGCTTTTACTTTTTTCTGACCTCCGGAACGGATTAATTGGTTTTCAGTGCATTCCTATCGGAAACGGCGTTTCGGTTTACAAATTTTGTGCTATATGAAAAGTCCTGGAGAACAAATTAAATTCGTAAACCGAGGTATTACTGTATGTGTGTATATATATATATATATAAATAATATGTATATATATATATATACACAGTGTTGTGAAAATGTACTTGCCCCTTCCTCTTTTTTTTTTGCATATTTGTCACACTTAAATGATTCAGATCATCAAACAATTTTTAATATTACACAAAGATAACCCGAGTTAATGCCAAATGCAGTTTTTAACCACTTCCCGTCTGGCCCATGTATATAAACGGCCAGACGGGAGCAGTGCAGGAGCGGGTTTCCGTTTATAAACGGCGCCCGCTATTTTTGCCTGTGCGCTCTCCCTAGGAGCGCGCAGCACCGTGATCAGGTGCTCGCTATGTCCGGAGGACACAGCGGTACATCGATCACATGAATAGTAGTAAGCAAGATGTCACTTCATGACATCATTGCTTACTACGTGTGACATCTATGAATGATCACAGAGATCACGTGGTACAAAGCTATTCACAACAGCCTTGTACCATGTGACAGGCTGTGACCAATCACATCTCTCACGGTATTTCTCAATGGCTGTAAGAATGCAGCCAGAGAGAAAGAGAAATGATTGCTTTTACAGCCTTGGGTGTAAAAGCAATCAGTGTAAAAAAAAAAAAAAAATCTTCACCCCCCAGAAACAGTACAGTGTCCTTCAGAATATTTAGTAAAGAAGCTATCCAGGAACCCCGAGAAGACCAGGGCTCTAGCTCTTTTCATAGGAGACCTTATGGATCAGAGAGTTCTAGTCCCTGTACCAAGCAAGAAAAGGGGATTGGTTTTAAATTCTCACTTGTTTGTAGTAATGAAGCCATCAGCCAAATTCCAACTAATTCTCAATCTCAGTACTATGAACAAAGCAATCAAATACAAGAGGTTCCGGTTGGAGTCCATCTTCTACATAAGAAACATCCTGCAACAAGATTGCTCTATGGCAATCTTGGTGTTAAAGGATTCCTATCTACATGCCCCATAAGGGAAAACTCGCAAAAATCCTTGCGTCTGGCAACAGAAATCAGGGGAGTGATACAGTATTTTCAGAGCAGATACTACCTTTCGGGCTTTCCTCAGCTCTGAGGATTTTTTTTTTAGAAAATTCTTGCAGAGGGTTATGTTTTTTTAACCAAAACCGTATTTAAATCGGAGGTGATTTTAGGAATGTCTGGGGCTTTTAAAAACATAAGAAGCTTAATGGCAACTTAAACGTGTAATATTTTTAACATTTCGCTGTTTGTCTCCTCCTCCCCTCCCTGCCTGTCTCCAGCACCGCACCCAAGGACTAGCAGGGAGGGGAGAGACCTTGCAGTGTGATTTACAAGGATTGGCTGCTCATCAGGAAAGGGTGGGTCAGTGCTTATACTTTATCCCTTTCACTGCCAGAGCTGTTTTTGCTTTTTTTGCACACGTTTAAAAAAATCATTTTAGGCCTACATAAAACCCCCAAACATTATATATTTTCTGAAAGCAGGGACCCTAGAGAATAAAATAGTGGTAGTTCCAATTTTTTATGTCGCATGATTTTAGTAAAAAATACAAGTAAGTTAATTTAAGGGCACAAAAAAGCAATAAATTACCCTATTTTTTGTAAAATATAAAAGATGAGGTTGCAGCAAGTAAATAGATATCCAGCTTGTCAAACCTTAAATTTGTGCACGTTCCTATAATGGTGACAAACTTCAGTACCCTATATTTTCTATAGGTTGACACTTTTAAAGCTCCTTATAGATTACCAGTTTAGTGTTAGAGAGGAGGTCTGGTGCTAGAAATATTGCTCTCATTCTGGCATGCGCGGCAATATGTGATATGTATCGCAATCAACAGTTTCATGCGTAGGTGCCCCAGCGTGTGCTTTTACGTTTGTACATACATATATGTGGGGGTGGGGGCCTCAGTATTTTGTTTGGGGGTATGGTATATGCTTGGGTGTAACTTTATTTTTTACAATAAAAAAAAACTTTTTTTGCCTTTTTGTTTGCCTTTTTTTTCATCACATACGGGACAAAGACAGGTTCTCTTCAAGACATGCAAGGTCTAAAAGACCCTGCATGTTTCCCCTCTGCTCCACTGAATGTAATGCAGTGCACATCGCACCATATTACATTTCCGGGGATTGCATTACAATCTCTCAACGGGGATCCAGAAGTGACATCGTAACGTCACTTCCAGATCAGCACAAGGAGGGGAGCAAACTTGTCCACTCTTCTCCCTCCCTTTTAGCCAACGGTAAGCTGGGCCCGCAGGTAGGCAAGCGGAGCCAGGGAAACCTCATGGGGGGGGGGCGCGGAGAGGCTGGCACTGTGTGGAAGCAATTGGTGGCAGCACTGCTGCCAAATGCTTCCACCTGACAGGTGAGCCCTCTACCTGAAGGCATAAAAAAACTACCTGCCCGCCGCTCTACATGTCCCGGGCGTCGGGCGATAGGAATCCAACATCCCTGCACCACCCAGGGCAGGGGGAAGAGACAGGGTGCATCAGGTTATCCCTGACAAGCAGCCTATTGTCAAATGAAGCTGTCTATGTAAACCTATAAATCGCTTCTCGGAATTTTGGCTAAGATCAAGTGTAGTATCTGTTTTTGTCAGTATCCAGCAGGGGTGCTCCTCCGTCATTCTTGCTTTTTGGCAAGGTTGGCTGGCTGTATAGTACCCCTGCTGGTATGATGGGAGTTCTGGAGGTTAGTACCGACTGGAAGAGAAACTGAGGCGCCCATGGGCTGTTGGGGCTCGGGAGTAATCCCCCCCTTCCCCCGGGAAAACTGGAGGGGCCCAGTTCCTCCTGATTTGAATGGGTCTACCTTGTCTGGCCAGGGGCCGTAAAGGCAGAGCGTCCATGGAGCAGTGCCCCCTGGGAGTGGTTGTCTCAGGGGTGCTCTTAGTAACACATGGGGGTGGGATTCCAAGTGTGAAAATTGCACATGGTCACTGTTCTAAACACTTTTTCTGTTCGCCTTTTAGGGCTAGGCCTTTCGGCTAAGTCCAGGGCAATTTTTGCTACAGGCCTCAGGGCCTAGCCAGTGCATAATTGCACAGCCAATTATTTATTTATTTTTTCTTCACTATTTTGTCATCTCTCACTTTTGTTTGTGTGTTTTTTTCTCACTAGGATGGAGGGTGTGGGTCCTTCGGCCTGCCCTGAAGTCTAGGGGGAGGATGAGTGGCCATTAGGTTCTTTCCTTCCGTGTTCCTGGGTGGTCTCTTGTCGAGAGAGCTCCCTGAACTAGTACTTGGTGGTTGGCTTCGGCTAGCCACAAGGAAAGGGGTCCGCCAGGCCTTTTGGCTAGGTGGACCATGTTGGAAACCCTTTGTCCCTGTCAGGAGCCCTGTGCCTCGGGGGGGGGGGATCAGGGTAGAAGTCTTACCCCTTCGGGGGGTGGACAAAAGCACACCTTTAAGTGTACTTTTTTGTGTGTTGTGTGTTTGCACTTGCACGTTTTTTGTACACTTACAGGTTTTAGTTTTTTCGCACTTCCATGGACAAAATGCATCAAATGAAATAATATGTATTATTCAGGAGGCCATCTCCGGAATATTTGTGTAACGCTAGTGTCAATGGGTTAAAAGCTTAACTTGGAAAAGAGAGAGAAAGTCACCTTCAAATAGAAAAAAGAAAACAGTTTCCACTGCATTCACTAAATATCCTCTACAAAACCTACTGTGCTAGAAGCCTTTATTCCTAATTGAGTTTTGTACTTAGAACTGTGCATAGAACAATTATAAAACAAAGAGTTTTCCAACATAGCTGTAACAAAAAATAAATAAGGCAACATTGTACTGATGCAAGCATTGTTTTCCATCTATGCACAGTTTTATCTGCAGAAAACACAGAACATATGATAGACCATATATGAGTCCATACACTCAAAGTGTTCTCAAATTATCTGTTTTTCTTAGGTGTTAGATTAGTTTCACTGTTGGGAGCATTTAGTTCCAACAAAGTACAGCACTTATATCTTATCAGTTACCTAGAAATTGTGAACAATTTGCAAATCACACTTGAGACATTGTTTGTCGAGCAATTTAATCTAACTATATAGAAGTGATTGTCTTATGAAACATTGGTCAATTTAGTAACATCATTTTCAAAAGCAATCACTTCTTTTGCTAATGGGAAAAGTTATGTAAACTTGATTACTCTGAATGCAAAATAGCATTAATTTAATTTGCATATGTTATGCTTACATTAAAAGTAAAGGGCTAATGTGAAATCATGAGTGTTTTTCCTAAGTAAAACGTGTCAAATTTGTATACAAGTTTCAGTATGTTCAAGAGTGAGCTATCCAATGCTTTGATACTAGAAGTAGAAAATTTCAACTATTTGTTGGTGCCAGGGCTTTGGTGATGTATTTGAGAGAGAAAGTGATCTTGGCATAACAGTCCAGGCACACCTTCTTTGCACATTATTAGCACAGAACACACAGGTAAATCCACATTGAAAAGTCAGATGGCTTCTTTGAAACAGTAATGTAAAGTATTCCCTCACAGAGTGCTTTAGGCAGAATAGAAGTTTATTATGCTTCTGTCTTAGCAGTTTTGCATTGAACGTTCTTGACCTGTCTCATCTCCCAGTTTGGCTCTTCCTCACAAAAAAACATGCATAGGACCCAACCCTTCCCACATTGTTATACTTGTGCCTTCACCAAGTGTAAAACTTTATTCAGGATAGTCTTACAGGCAAGAAAGACAATATGCATCGGAGATGCACTCACTGGCCACTTGATTAGGTACACCTTGCTAGTGCCAAGAAAATATGTCCCACACCATTATACCACCACCACCAGCCTGAACTATTTATACAAGGCAGGATGGAACCATGTTTTCATGTTGTTTTAGGTCAAATTCTGACCTTACCATCTGAATGTCGCAGTAACCAGTCTGCCCATTCTCCTCTGACATCAACAAGACATTTTTATCCACACAAATGGCGCTCATTGGATATTTTTTCTTTTTTTCGGACCATTCTCTGTATACCCTAGAGATGGTTGTGTGTGAAAATCCTAGTAGATCAGCAGTTTTTTAAATACTCAGACCAGCCCGTTTGGCACCAAAACCGTGCCACATTCAAAGTCATTTAAATCCCTTTTCTTCCCCATTCTGATGCTCCATTTGATCTTCAGCAAGTTGTCCTCACCACGTCTAGATGCCTAAATGCATTGAATTGCTGCTATGTGATTGGCTGATTAGCAAATTGTGTTACCAAGCAATTGAACAGGTGTACCTAATAAAGTGGCTGGTGAGTGTATATTAGTCATATAATGACATGCTGTTATTTCTTCCCTTCTGTGCTGCACTTCTTGAGCACAATACACAACAGTAGGTGTGAATGCATGTAAAAATATGTTTGGGTGCTTAACAAAGCCTTTATTGAATAAATAGTAAGCTGTTAAAGTTTGATCATGTGTAAACAGAACCTCAAGCATCATGTGTAAAGAAATTGTTAGTATGCTAAAGAAGAAAAAAATGTATCTGTAACCCATTAGATAGCTCATTTCCTAAACCACTTGGCACGTTTTGTAGATCCTTTAGGAATTTAGGATGTAAACCAGTCATTACAAAATGTCATTGCCAATAACCTCGTTTCCCTGAGCTGACTAAGGTTTTAGGTCTCTTCTTATAAACCTGTGTGACTACAGCATTCAAGGAAATTTGCCACTTTGGGTTAGAGAGTACCTTATGATGATGGCTGGATTTTTTAAAATGGTGTCTGATCTTTCTGAAGACTGTAGAAGGGTTGCTTACATTTATAGCCTAACCGTAGTATAGACATCCCATACTTTATGTAGTTATACAAAATTAGATCAAACAAGACACGCATTGAACTTACCTTAGTACTGTAAAAACTCTTTTAAGTGTGGCTTATTCATACACAATCTCTGACCGACTGAAAACATACTATCAATTAACATTGAAAAATGGCATCATATTATGTTGTGCAACAGGAGTAACTGGAAGTAAATATACAGTACTTTAAATCCTTATTCAGTATTACATTTTGACAGTTTGCGTTAGAGTGGGCATGTTTTTCTATTTTGAATTATATCATGTTACCCCAAGTTCAAAATTTTGGGATTTTTTTAATTCACCTCAGTAAGATTATTGGGCATTGTGATGGGGCTCTATTTACTCACTTAGATATCATTTTTTACCTAGTATTGAGTAACATATAAATCTGAAGACTTGTTTTTCAATATCTAGAGTTTCGGTGTAATTTTCTCTAGAACATAAGAAATATTTATTAGTTTTTCAAGCCACACTGCTGCAAACTGCATTGCTTTTTTATCCAGTGACTGTAATGAATTACTATTGACGCTTATTTCAGTGCTTGATTTCTGCATATTGCTGTAGGCTAAAGGCCTACGTCTTGGTGGACCATAAAGTCTGGATGTGCAGCTACCACTGACAGCTTTGAACTTTTTTATTGGTAATTACACAGCTGGTGAAGAATGCTTTTCTTTTGAGATGTTTTCCAAGAAAAAAATATAGTTCACTAAAATCTTTGCACTGACAACTATATCTATTGGTTTGTTTTGCGGCACTGCTCTCATCCAGTTAAAGTAACTCCGCATTACTTACATCTTTACCTCACCCAAGTAAAGCTGCTTTCCTGAAATCCTAATTGGTTTATTATTCTAAAGGAATTAACCATTTTATATTCATTTGGAGTACTATAATATAAGTAATATATAAGTAATATACTATGGCATTTTGTGAAATAAGATGTATGTTCATGTATTATTCCTTCAAGATAATCCATATGCTGCTGGTTCACATGGTTAGATTAAAGAATCACGTATTGTTAATTTCTCCATCCAAAATGTCAACTTGGTTACTTTGCTTTCTGGGTGTGGTTGATACAATTCATATTTATTTATATCTTAAAACAAAATTGTCTACTAATGCTTTGAAACAAACAGATTGGGTTTATTATATTATGTAATGTTCTTTGTGTTTATGTCTATTTTGTATTGTATTTCTCTTTTTATTGTTATAGTTTGTTTTTTGCTTTGAAATATGCTTTTGAAATAAAAATGAAATTTATATTTTTATTTTAAAGAAAAAGAGATTCTAAATTTGGTAATATTGACCACGAACTTTATAATCGTGAAATGTGTTTCAGGTTTCTTTGGATTTAGTGTTTTTTTTTCTTGATGATGTAATTAGCAAATATTGGATAGGTGAAAAAAAGGTAAAAGTGCTTTTATTAAATGGATAGTTAAAGTAAGACTATAGTTATAAAATATATTAGCATTTTGATACCAGTACAAATTAGCATTGCAAATTTAAGCAAAACAAATCTTGCTGCTGCATGGGAGTCCTTTCACAGTCAGCACTGGTGCAGGACTGCTGCTTGCGGCGCATGCTCATGGGGATCCTCATGCTTTAACAGCAAATGTCTACACATTATATTTCTCAGGTTCAGTGCTTTGACTTTATACTGAGATATGCACCAAAACATTCTAATGATCTGCTGCAAGGGACTATTTTCACTTTCAATTGTATCTGAACCCAAAATAAAATGTAATGCATTGTAGCTTACCAGACCATAGATGTGGTAGCTTAATTGTTTTTTCAGGCTTTCTCTAACCTGGTGATCCTGTCATCTAGGGTGACAATGCTTGCTCACCATACTGTATACAGTATATGAAGGAGCAGCTTTGTCGCCCTAAGGTGCTCTCCTGATTTGGAATACACAAAATCTCCCCCTATCTTCATCTTTATTGCATAAGAGAAAGGTGTTCAGCAGTTCACAGAAGGTAGCCTGGAAGGCTTAAACCGTGCTTAAGATTTTAGCTCAACACACAAGAAGCTACAAGAAAAAGGGGTTTTCTGTCCGAATTAACAGATATTCTTCTGTACTTGCAGAATATGGACATGACCTTAAAAGAAAACAATGTCGGCCTTGACATTTAAGAACTGGGAGGCTAGGGTTCAGATATACTTTGCTAAATACTTTAGAACCTGTGAAATGACCATATGAAAATTTGCAGATCTATTACCTACAGTTGCAAGAAAAAGTATGTGAACCCCTTGGGATTTTGTGGAGTTTTGCATGAATTGGGCATAAAATGTGCTCTGAACGTCATCTAAGTCACAACAATAGAAGAACACAGTCTCCTGAACATAATACTACACAAACATTAGATGTTGCCATGGTTTAATTGCACATAACATGTAAACATTCACAGTGCAGGGAGGAAAAAGTATGTGAACCTTTGGACTTAATAACTGGTTGACCCTCCTTTGGCAGCAATAACCTCAACCAAACATCTCCTGTAGTTGCAGATCAGACCTGCACAACGATCTGGAGTCATTTTGGACCACTCCTCTTCACAAAACTGTTTCAGTGTAGCAATATTCTTGGGATGTTTGGTGTGAATCACTCTCTTAAGGTCATGCCACAGCATTTCAATGGGGTTGAGGTCAGGACTCTGACTGGGCCACTCCAGAAGGCGTATTCTGTGCTGTTGCAGCCATTGTTTTGTTGAATGACTTGTATGCTTTGGGTCATTGTCCTGTTGCATCACCCATCCTCTGCGGAGCTTCAGTTGGCGGACAGATGGTCGTACGTTTTCCTGCAAAATGTCTTGATAAACTCTGGAATTCATTTTCCCATCAATGACAACAATCTGTCCAGGCCCTGAGGCAGCAAAGCAGCCCCAAACCATGATGCTCCCTCCGCCATGTTTTACAGTGGGGATGAGGTTTTGATGTTGGTGTGCTGGGCCTTTTTTTCTCCACACATAGTGTTGTGTGTTCTTCCCAAACAACTCAATCTTGGTTTCATCTGTCCACAGTATATTTTGCCAGTAGTGCTGTGGAACATCCAGGTGCTCTTTTGCAAACTTCAAACGTGCTGCAATCTTCTTTTTGGACAGCAATGGCTTCCTCCGTGGTGCCCTCCCATGTACTCCATTCTTGTTTAATGTTTTCCTTATTGTAGATGTGTCAACAAAAATGTTAGCATGTGCCAGAGATTTCTGTAGGTCTTTAGCTGACACTCTGGGATTCTTCTTTACCTCATGCAGCATTCTGCGCTGTGCTCTTGCAGTCATTTTTACAGGACGACCACGCCTAGGGAGAGTAGCAACAGTGCTAAACTTTCTCCATTTGTAGACAGTCTGTCTTACCGTGGACACATGAACATCAAGGCATTTGGAGATACTTTTGTAACCCTTTCCAGCTTCATGCAAGTCAACAATTCTTGATCGTAGGTCTTCTGAGAGCTCTTTTCTGCGAGGCATGGTTCACATCAGACAGTGCTTCTTGAAACCAGTAAACCCAAAACAGGTGTGTGTTTTTTAAGGGCAGGACAGCTGTCAGCAACACATCCAATATCATCACACTGATTGGAGTCAAGGTTGGCTCACTCCTGGCTCCAATTAGCTCTGGGAGAAGTCATTAAGCTAGGGCCTCACATACTTTTTCCTCCCTGCACTGTGAATGTTTACATGTTATGTGCAATTAAACCATGGCAACATCTAATGTTTGTGTAGTATTATGTTCAGCAGACTGTGTTCTTCTATTGTTGTGACTTAGATGACGTTCAGAGCACATTTTATGCCCAATTCATGCAAAACTCCACGTAATCCCAAGGGGTTCACATACTTTTTCTTGCAACTATATATCTATTCCTAACCTGGGCTTTGAGTGCTGTCATCACAGGCCAAGGCCAGTGTAAATATTAGGCTGGCCATACACATTAGTTGTTGTTTTTTTTTTTGTTAGAGCCAGAGAGCTTATCAGAAAAAAAAAGATCCCTCCATTCATACAAACAAGGTGGAAGGGGGAATATCCCTTCCCCCCCCCCCAATATACACTGTATTCTGACAGTCACACCCACCTCTTTCAGAATACAGGGATCAGTGACTGCAGCTGATTGACAGTGGCTGCTGATCATCCAGAAATCTTCCAACATGTCCTTTCTACAGAAGTTGATTCTTTAGTGATGATTTCAGAAAAATCAATTCATGTAACCCCTGGAAAAAGAGATTACAGTTGTTTTTACCAGGCAACCTCTGCAAAAGGTCAATGAAACCTTTTTTCTGCCTCTATCTTTGCTTGATGTATGGAGATACCATTGAACACATTGAAAAAACATGTTCAATCAATGTTTACAATTTTTAGAATGTTTAGAATTTTTTTATTGAGGTGTATTTAAAGTGGAACATAACCCATTGCTTTAACTGTTTCCCAAAACAGTAACATTCAGGCATGCTGTGAATGATAACTTTCACAGCTGCTTGTGCTCTCAGCTGAACTGTCAAGCCATCAAATGGCTGGTGTCATAACTGATAACGTGCAGAACCATGGCAAGTGCAGATCAAGCAGAGGCTAAGATTGCAGATTCCTTGGTTGTAGCCGATAGGGGGGTCGAGTTCCACTTCAACGGTTAAGCTGGCTTTGCATTTATTAGACTACCAAACATGACATAGCCCTGCCTTTAGTTGGAACTTTCTTTCCCAAATAGTGCCAAATGTATGAATTAATGAATCACTAATATCTTGTCACTGAGCTCCTGAATTTTATGAATTTTAAAAAATGTGTATACTAAAAAAGGTTGCACACAGTATTCTGCACATCACCTGTTTGACATACAGGCAGTCAGCGCTCAGACCAAGAAAGCACATGTGTTTACAGAGTCTGAATCTCAGGATATTGCTAGCTGCACATTACAAAATTAACAGTTAACAGTGTTAATCATTGGTATAAAGTAAGGCTTTCTTTTTTTTAAGAGCGGTAAAAGAGTTTTTACTTTTACCAACCCTTTTCTGTTTATCCTGTTTACCAACCCTTTTACCAACCCTTTTCTGTTTAGCACCTCCTCCCTGAAAACTGTAGAGGAATGCGTTATCATTTTTTTATGAAACAAATATATTTAATTGTTGAAACATATTTTTAAGAGTGGGAAATAAGCAAAATGTTTTTATTGTGTTCAAGTATTACTAAACCCAGGACCCTGCATTCACTATATCTGGTCTCCCACAGTACACAGAACATGGAAGTGCAATTATTTTAGTAAATATAAACTGCTAAATACCTTTTTTCATCAGAAGTTAGAGCAGTCTTGTGGCTTCTATCTGTGTCCAGCCCAGCACTAGCTAAAGCTTGTAGGAGTTTTCTTTCTGCTCTAGGAGGATGGAAATCCCCTGACCTCTGTCTGGACAGTGCTGATTGGCCCTGTGCTGGTCACATACACTCTCCCAAGATAAAAAAAAAGCCCTCTCAAGCAATACACACCAAACTGAGCATGTGCATGCCTATGGTTTAGTCTGGAGATAAGTGGTGGTCGCTTGAAAAAAGGGGAGAAACAGAGAAGAAAGGATCAAACAGCCTTTTTACACAATGCAGAGGATTAACCCCTTAGGTTCCGCAGTGAGTATAACAAGCATGCTTTACTGCATATACAGACTGATTTTTACTGTTGTGGGTTTAGTAAAACTTTAATATTAATGATAAAATAAGCATTTCTGACTGCTGTTTGAAATGTTTATCCTATGAGTGTTTCAAATGCCTGTTGTTGTCTTTTCAACTTAATGTAAATTTGTAAAATGAGCTGAAGACAAAACTTGAGCCAGTGTGATGCTTTATATAAACAGAATGCTACATAACCAAAGGGAACAATTAACATGATAAAATATGCTATATAAATATGTGAATTGTGCTTCTGCCTTGTCTTCCAGATACAAATGCATATTCATGGCTCGTTTTTCAGATTTTGTTTGTCTTATTCCTTTTAGGTAAAGTGCAAGTAAAAAGTTCAGATATCCAAGTTGGAGACCTTATTATAGTGGAAAAGGTAATAACTGCAATTCATTGCTAAATACATAGTATATTAGTTGTAATAATAATTATATATGTAATTTTTTTATATATTTATTTTTTTTAGAATATTTGGAGTTAAGATCCAGAAGTAACTGAATTGCAGTTTAAAATTTCAGCAATTTCATTTTTTAGCTACTAGAATGTCTACAGTGGCCGTTAGTGGTTATGCAAATAGAATAGAAAGATGGTGTGAACCAGTAAAAAACTCTGACATAACACACTTATGTTGCTGTGTAAATACCTATCTCTCTGATGAGGGTGGCAATGCTAAGGATTAGCATTAGATTGATCAGACACCAAGCACTACATTCTCTCAATACTGGGCATGTCTAATCTTTTTTTCTTGCCATTTTGAGGAGACTGTGATAGTAATGCGGGCAATACCTGACCAGTGCTGAAAGCATAATTTGACATTTTAATTTGACATTTTAGTTCACACCATATGTGTTGAGTTGTGCTGGGTAGCCTTCCCAAGGCTGTCACAAGGCATAGACAAGGCAATTTACCTTGAGTCCCATGAGTTCAGTTCATACCACTGTATGTGTTGCAGTGGTGTGCACTGAATAAAGTAGGACATGCTGCATTTTTATGCAGCGCAGTACTTGTCAACATAGTACACAGCATCACAACCTGCTGTTGTGCATAAAGGTGAATGAAATGTCATTCTGTGGCTTTTTAATAAAGATACAAAATAATCAATGTGACATTCACAGTGCACACCAGTGACTGTGGTATAGTGCACCCGTTGGTGAGAGTGAGCCCTTACTCTGCCTGCTATTAGGTAGTACATTCCATTTTTTAATCGTACAGTACAAGACACAGGCTCCTTTAAGTCTTGACTATGTGTTACATTCTGCCATCTCCAGTTGAGGATACTGGCAAACAAAGTTGTTAGGATAGCTAATATAACCCCTCCCATACCCAGCAATCTTCAGTTTTTTGCTGGTGTATTTAGGTTATGGATGACCTCTTTTTACTGAGAGCATGTTTCTGGCTTGTAATTCCAATATTACTGGATGAATGAAGAACGTTCTTGATTCTTCACATCTCACCCTTGGTACAGCCTGTACACCTGGTGAGTTCTAAACTGGCAAGAAGCTAATACCCTACTGTAGGGAGTCCTATGCTTTGCCCTTGCTCTGTGATATCTCTCCCAACCGCTCTCAGTCACCAGTTTTCTTCCTGTAGTCTGAGGTTAGTTCATGGACACCAAGCTCCCTGCCTTGGCCACAGAGGGGTGGGCAGCGGGAGTACCTTAGGATGGGAGTGGTGTGTTGTGGCCTGCTCTCAGACTGAAATACTTTTAAACAGTTTGTAGCAGCCATGGCTTAGCATGTGCCACTTTAAATGGTTTGTTGCATCTAGGCATGCTATGGAGATTTTGAAGTAGCCCGTATGATGCATGGAGGAGAGCAATTGTCAACTCTATATGCATAATTACGCTCTCTTTAAGGGTTCTCTCTGCATTAGCCTTCACCAGGTTATAAAGCAGCCTTTAGTCATGGGACACAAGACGCCTGCACCTCTTCTGCTTCACAGCAACAGTCTCTGCACTGATCATGAATTTGAGTACCTCACAGGGGATCCTCCACCCTCATGGCATACATTAGACAAAAAGGAAATGAGATGGGGGTCAGGCCAGTGCATACTGTGTACAGAGCCATGATAACGTTATCCAGGGTCCCTCTCAAAACTGCCCCTGGATCTTTGAACCACAGTTTCCACCCTCACAGTCTTGCTTAATCTCTACGAGTACTCTCCATTCCTCTTTCTTTAGGGGGAAATTATCAGCTTCCGTGGCAGACCTGATGGGGAAAAATTCTCTGATAGAGACCACAGGATACACAGAGGGAGAGATTTACTAAAACTGGAGCACTCAGAATCTGGTATGACTGGCATGGTAGCCAATCAGCTTCTAACTTCAGCTTGTTCATTTAAGCTTTGATTATAAAGCCTGGAAGATGATTGGTTTCTATACTGAGCTGTGCCAGATTTTGCACGCTCCAGCTTTTCTTTTCAGTAAATCTTTTTCATACTGTAAGTACTGCAAGAAAGTGTCTCCTGCTGAGTTATTGTCCAACTCATTCATTGCAGCAGTGTTGCTGCTTGATGAAGATGAAGGGAAAATATGTGGAGGTGGAAGGTAAATACTTAGGGTCTGAGAACTCCTCCTAGGAGGATGGGCAATCACCCTCAATCACTCCTAAGCTGAAATAAACCATTACGATTACGCTCCTGTTGCAGTTTGATCCTTTCCCACCTGCTGAACCTAAGGTCACTAGTATGTAATCTCTTCCAAAGTCCAAGAAACACACTAGATCCTTTTAGTTCACCTTCTAGTAAAGGATGTTTTGGATTAAAACTGGCCATGGCCAGACAAAGTCCCTATCTACCTCTGGCAGCCTGATAGCCCTGCGCATGAATACTGGGACGTTTTTCTCCCATTAATCTGGACGGTTCTCCCAGTCAGGCTGAGGTAACCTAGGGACAACAACTGTCATCAAAGGAGCCCAGTTTTCCCATTAACATTCCCAAACTAAGAGCTAATAGCCTATCCCTGCTGTGATGGACCAACCAGCTTCAGCGGTAACAAGGGGTTCAGTCTGACAGTGCTACAACCATGGCTTACATCAGTCATAAGGGTGGCAACAAAAGCCAGACGACCCTTTGAGAAGTGTATCTAATTCTGGCTTGGGCATTTTCTAGCCCTATCTGAAATTTGAGTTCTTGAAGCACACAGAAACATGGCAGATGGACTTTCTGAGTCATCAGCACCTGGATAAAGGGGAAAACTCCTAGGTGTTTTGGGACATCTGTCCCTGCTGGGAACAATAGGCGTAGTTATTGGTCAATTATTTTAAACTATTAAAAGTTTATGAATTGATCTTTTTATATTTTTTTTAGTAATATGTAAAACATTTATTTTTCTAATACAAAGTAAAACTGAATGTAGAGTACTTTAATGATATATTGTTTTCAAACATTGGGTGGCTTTCCAGTATGCATGCCCATCACTTGCTGATGACTTGTTGACAGCTTTGACCTACACTGTATTGCTAAAACTATTGGGGCACCTGCCTTTACATGCACATGAAGTTTAATGGCATCCCTATCTTTGTCCGTAGGGTTCAATATTGAGTTGGCCCACCCTTTGCAGCTATAACAGCCTCAACTCTTCTGGGAAGGCTGTCCACAAGGTTTAGGAGTGTGTCTATGGGAATGTATGACCAGGCACCAGTATGAGGTCAGGCACTGATGTCGGACGAGAAGGCCTGGCTTGCAGTCTCCGCTCTAATTCATCCCCAAAGGTGTTCTGTCGAGTTGAGGTCAGGACTCTGTGCAGGCCAGTCAAGTTCCTGCACTCCATACTTGCTCATCCATGTCTTTATGGACCTTGATTTGTGCACTGGTATACTGTCATGTTGGAACAGGAAGGGGCCATCCCCAAACTGTTCCCACAAAGTTGGGAGCAGGAAATTGTCCAAAATGTCTTGGTATGCTGACGCCTTAAGAGCTTCCTTCACTGGAAGGGGCCAAGCCCAACCCCTGAAAGACAACCCCACACCATAATCCCTCCTTCACTAAACTTTACACTGAGCACAATGCAGTCAGGCAAGTACTGTTCTCCTGGCAACACAGACACATCCACCAGATTGCCAGACAGTGAAGCGTGATTTGTCACTCCAGAGAAAACGTCTCCACGGCTCTAGAGTCCAGTGGTGGCGTGCTTTACACCACTGCATCCGACACTTTGCATTGCACTTGGTGATGTAAGGCTTAGATGCAGCTGCTTGGCCATGGCAACCTATTCCATGAAGCTCTCTATGCACTGTTGTGCTAATCTGAAGGCCACACGAAGTTTGGAGATCTTTAGCTATTGACTCTGCAGACAGTTGGAAACTTCTGCGCACTGTGCGCTTCAGCATGCTTTGTCATTTTACATGTCCTAGCACTTCGTGGCTGAGTTGCTGTTGTTCTCAGTTGCTTCCAGTTTGTTATAATACCATTAACAGTTGACCGTGGAATATTTTGTAGCAAGGAAATTTCTCAGATGGATTTTTTGCACAGGTGGCAACCTATCACTGTACCACGCTTGAATTCACTGAGCTTCTGAGAGCGACCTATTCTTTCACAAATATTTGTAGAAGCAGTCTGCTTGCCTAGGTGCTTGACGTATACGTAAGTTTTTCATATTTACACATCAATGAAATACCTATTATAAAATTATATAAAAGCTATAAAATCCCCTTGTGGTTTATCTAACTGCTTCCCGACCGCCCTATAGCAGAACTACTGCTACAAGGTGGCAGGGCTGTGCAAAATCGTGTGTGTGTGCGTATTTCCAGGTACCATTGGTGTCTACAGATGTCGACCACCGGGTTCTGACCAGAGATTCCCCGCTGGCACCCGGCGATCGCCGAATATCACTTACTTGGGAGAGACCTATGTGTAAAACAACATAGGTCTCTCTCCTGCCAGCAGTAACATGCTGCTGTGTATTTTTCTGCACAGCAGAGAAATACACAGCAGTATGTTTCTCTAATAAAACACACACAGTTAACCCTTTTATTGCCCCAGATGTTAACCCCTTCCTGCCAAGTGTCATTAGTACAGTGTACTAATTAGCACTGATCACTGTATTAGTGTCATTGGGATGTCAGTGACAGTCAGTGCCCCCCAGTGTCAGAATGCTCGCCACAGTCCCACTATAAGTCGCTGATCGCTGCCATTACTAGTATTAAAAAAAAATTTAAAATTCCAGTATATATATATATATATATATATATCACCATTTGTAGACACTATAACTTTCACGTAAACCAATTAATGTACATCTATTGAGATTTTTTTTAGCAAAGATGTAGCAGAATACATCTTGGCCTAAATTTATGAATTAATTAAATTTTTACATTTTTTTACTGCATATGTTTTATAGCAAAATGTCAAAATATTTTTTTTCAAAATTGTTGGTCTTTTTTGCTTATAGCACAAAAAATTAAAAAACTCACAGGTGATCAAATACCACCAAAAGAAAGCTCTATTTGTGGGAAAAAAAGGACATACATTTAAATTATGTACAGCATTGCATGACCACACAATTGTCAGTTAAAGTAACATAGTTCCGTATTGCACAAAATGGCCTGGTCAGGAAGGGGGGTAAAGCCTCTGGAGGGCAAGTGGTTAATATTGTTTTTTTTGTTTGATTTTCCTGTCATACTTAAGGTTAACTGGCAGGTATAAGACCACCTAATCGTATTTGGTGTCTCGTGATGTTAAATAATGTGTCCAACATAAGAAAATCAAAATGTTTAGTGAAGTCCCTTGTAATACTGTTTTCTAAAGTTCTATCAGCATATCTGTACAGTAGTGTGCAGGTATGACTTCAATTGTATAGAACATTGGTCGGTAGATGCATGTTTTCTATTATAATAGTTACTTTCCTGATTATTGTAATGGCAAGGGAGCTGATCTTAGCATTTGACTAGAAGATGCATCAACAGCATTTCAACAGTGAAATTAATGAGTCATTTCAGAGGACGATCCATATGTTTACAACTAAAGCAAACAATCTGTGTGAAGTGTTCAATTTTCATGCCACAAAGAAAAGACTTAGTTTTACGCACCTGGTTATTTTTCAAGCCAATCTAACATCCTAATTACTAGGGGAGATATAATAGTGCATGGCTGACTTTGATTGTATATTAAACAGACAGTACAGTATTTAAAATTCAGAAGAAAAAAAAATATGGTAGTTGGACTTATGTCGAAATGTTTACTAAACTGTTTGTGAAAATCATGAAGTTTGATACCTGTATTTATATAACTGTATTGATGCAGTTTTATCATTCAGCTCTTTCGCCTAGGTTCAGAATTGTTTTTCATAGGTGTATGTTTTGTTCAAAGCTTACTGAATAGTTAATTAAAGGGCCATACCATCCCAAAGGGAATTTTCATTTTTATCTGGAATTTACAGGGCTTAGGCATCCACAACTTCTCGCTACTCTTTCAGACTGCAGTGAGACCACTGCTACCCCACAGAGGGCAAGGGTCCCATTATGTAGCTACTGGCAAGGACAAGCTTTTCTACTCAGGCTATGAGTGCTTTGAAAGGAAAATAAATTGCTAAGACACTGAACAACTTTTGCTCTGATGCACTTGGCATAATTGATTTCTCGTACAGCGCTGCCTTATTTTGTGTAGTGTTTAGTTTGCATGTTTTAGATAGATGTTTCAAGCTGCGTCTGTATGTTCATTATCTGTTTCTCCAATTTATGCTTGTGTAAAAATTGTTTCAACAAATTTGAAAGTTATTCTTAACATTCTCTCCCCTGTTTAGTTGCATATGGAATTAGATTGTCTTTCAGAATTTTTTTTATCGTGTCACAGTTAGCACTACAATCAAAAAGAGCTTTACTGAAAAGAACAGATGTATAAAACATCTGTAAATGGCTGAATGCACAGTGTGCTTTTGCAGCCTTAGGTCAGCCTTTTGCACTCTCTATGAATTGGCTCTGCTAAATAAAAATACACAGCAAGAACATCTGTTACACTTCTGCTCTCTAGCAGAGTTTTATGGTAGTTTTCTTATGATGTCATCATATAGCTTACCAGCAGATTGTATTGTCTACTAGCCCATGGCACTTTACTTCAATTATCTACATATGACATACTATATCAAGTGTTAGATTTCCTCTTACTCTGGTACCTCAGCACTCTTAAATTGAGGGTGTAAGTTACGGTAGATGGTGAAGAACAGCTTTTGTAAATTAATGGATGCTAAATCTGCCCATATTTCTATAGCCAGAGACTGCATTTTTAAGTTTGTAAGAAAAATCGCCTGTGCCCGAGCACATATTTTTTTCAAAGACAGCAACAGATCCAATTGTTTTCCTTTAAAACCATTTCTGATTTCCATATGGGGGTTGACAGTCAGTTCTTCCACCTTTAGTAATTTTTCTTAACATGTTTTGTGCTAACATACTTCAGACCTTATCTTTTCTTTTTCATGATGGATACATGCTCAGTGAGGGATCATTTTTGCAACATACCCATTTACAGCAATTTGCTCATTTATGGTCTGCAACTGTGAAAGTCCAGCAACACTACAACTGCTAAATTTCATTTAATCAAAGTGTATCCAAACCATAGAACAAAAATGTTGTTTATTGCAGTTTATCACTCCTTAGATGTGGTAGTTGCATTATTTTCACCTGTGATCCTGCCAGTAATGCTCTTCCTATTGTAGGCTGACAAAACTCACTGTATTGTATCTTTGGAAAAGCAACTTTGTCACCCCAGGCTGCTTACTTCTTAATCTTCTTTATACAATAACGGGGAGGTGTTCTGTAGTCATGAGATTAAAATGCAGCAGAGTGCACAGAAGTTAGAAACTCACTAGATTTCTTGCAGGATCAATAGGTATTTGTCTATACTTGTAGTGTTTTTAAATAGACAAAACAAGGGTGAGTGTACATGTATTGGAGATATATTGTCATTCATTAAGGTACACAGGATCAGTGGTAATTCATAAATAATAAAGTTATACTGATGTCTTAAAAAGAAATTGGACACTGCTAAACAAAAAATCTGTTGGCCAGGCGGATATAACGCCTCCCACTCCTAGCATGCTTCAGTTTTTTGTTAGGATCCAAACGTTTTATCATTTTTATTTCTTCAAAATCTTTCTTCCTTTATTTGTGACTTAGCAGTTTCGCCACAGAGAGCTTTACACATCCATAGCTGTGGCACAGCCTTTAGTGAGATCCATTCTCTAAAGATTTCCATTGTGACTGTACCTTGTGGGCACTGAGCACTGCTTGTGGCTATTTTCAGTCACTTCCGTGCTGTGTAAGTTAGTCATTGAGCATGCTCTAGGTCCTGAACAATGGTACGTTTCTGAGGGCTCCCCATTCTATGAGCATTGGGAACTATTAAGTGCCAACATTTTCCATTGTTATTGCAGATCCATGGAAAGGGTTAATGCACTGAAAAATGTTATGCTGCCGTGATACTCATGCACTCCACTGTACATATTCTGTTCCTGCCTTTTTAGTGTAAGGCAGCTTTTATCCATTGTTGCTTTAATTGCAAAGGATACGTGGTTTTCACCTCAGCCATTGCTGCAGCCTGCAGTGTCCCAGTCGCCTCTTGCTATTATCTTCTCCTGCTCACAGCAGCTACTTTGTTAGTACCCAGCATTTCTCTTGGTGGTTTAAATAATTTACCTCAGTCTAGCAGTGCAACATGTTGGATCCCAAATAGAAGGGGAGCTGTTTGGCTGCACTGGTCCTCTCCATCTTATGATCCAGTAACTGTTTTGGTGTGGCCAGCAGTGCCAGGGCCTTGACACTGATAGCCCTGATCTCTTGTCCAGGTTAAGACCACATAATCCTCACAGTCCCCCTGGCTCAATCAGGTTTGCCCACACCCTCCTTCAAGAAGGAATTCTTAATAGTTATGTTAGATTTTATGGCCAAAAATGCAGCTATGATTGTTGGCTTAGAACGCAGAGACCATAAGCATACTTCTACTCTTTCATCTTGGAGTATATCTGCATAATTGTAAGAGGCGTCTTAAACACGTCTTTTGATGGTGAATGCCTACTTGGGGCAATCCCTTGACAAATTCATCAATGAAATCATTGAGGTAGGGCAGTCAGTCATACCCTTCAATAAAACCGATAAATCTCCTTCTCCATTGACTGCTACCTCTACTCAGAGAAAGGAACCTTTCCGCTCTCTCCAAGCATTAACCTCCAAGTCAAGGCTTAGTACCGCCTTTTTGTCTTCTGCTCAGAAAACCTCCTCACATTGAAGCGGCACCCCCACCGCTCACAGGGGTGGATTTCTGTTGGCATTTACACCAGTCTGGATTCAAGATGTCCTGGACATCTGGGTCAAAGCTGTCATTTGAAAGGGGTACAAAATAGAATTTTTATCTCTATCCCCTTTTCATTTCTTAACCCCCCCCCCATCTACCTGCACGAGCTCAAAATTAGGCAGATTTATTGGGTGTCTTGCGCCAACTTCAGTCACAAAGGATGATTAATTCCTATAAAACCTTTGGTTATGTAATCAACTTTTCAAAAGTCTGCCCTCCAGCCCTCACACCATCTGAAGTACTGGGGTCTAATGTTGCACACAGTCCAAGCCAGAATTTTCCTTCCTACAGAAAACTACCTTCTTACGGACCCACACGTTGACCCCCAGATACATGTGGCATCCCTCAGTTTGCTTCTCGTAGCCTCCTTTCAGGCAGTTCCCTTTGCTCAGTTTCACTCAAGGCCACTTCATCCTCATGTTGTGGAACAAACAGATCTACTCTCTGGATTGTCCTTTGCATCTATCCAACAAGTCAGATCTTCCCCTTGCATGGTGATTCTCATCTATGGAGTCGGGAAAGTCATTCCTCCCAATGCATGGAAGGTGGTGACAATGGATGCCAGCCTTAGGTTTGAGGGAGTTTACAACTCCTTAACGGTTAAGGTGACCTGGTCTTTAGCTGAGTCAAGACTCCCCATAAGCATTCATGAACTGGGAACCATCAAGAAGGCAGGGGATTTTCACATCATTTATTCACAGAGTTCTGTGAAAAAACAAACTGTAATTACTGTTGGCTGCCACAACCGATGGCTTGCAGCTCTCAGTGAACTGCAAAGGCACTGGTGAACACTCTGGTAAATCATTGATTCTTCCTACCATTCAGTAACTACCTGCCCATATGGTATGCACAAGCAGACAGTTTACTGACTCTACAGGATCCTGAATTCCACCCCCCCCCTTATACTTACCTCAGTCAATCCAGCACAGTGCCTGTCTACAGCGGCTCTCTCCTCTTGGCTGAGAGTAGCGAGAGCCATTTGTTCCCTCTGTTGTCAGTAGAATCCTGTGGCGAAGGAATGGGGGGGGGTGTCTGAGAGCAGGACTCGGGATCAAGTGCTCAGGTGTGCCACCATAGGAAGCGCCTTCCTATGGTGGCACACCGAGAAGAGGAGAAGCCAGGAGCACTGGCGGGGACCTGAGAAGAGGCGGTTCGGTGCCACTGGTAAGTATGAACCTGTTTGTTATTTTTAAAAAATACATTTTTAGACTTTACAATCACTTTAAAGTATGATTGTTTTGTTTCAATTCTTGTATGGTAAGCTTTAGGCTCCATTCACACTCCAACGTTGTGCAGATTTGATGCAGCTTTGGATGTTTGTGACTTGGATGTGACTTGTCCCTTTGCAAAGTCAGACCCACTGTTGCACCACTGTTGCATGTAAAACATTCAGGTATGACATTCATACAACTTTTGAGGGTTAGCGTTGAATTCTATGGCCCTCAAGTTGCATAAAAGTCGGACCAAAGTAGTTCATGAACTAGTTTGAAGTCACTGCATATAATTGGCACATACAGTTGTGTTCAAAATAATAGCAGTTGTGTTCAAAATCCTTCTAATAGCTTTTATTTCCATACACACAAATGCATTGGGAACACTGCACATTCTATTCCAAATCAAAACATGAAGAAAAATATATCAAATTTGTGTTGTTCCCCAAAAAAAAATTGAAGAAAAGTGAATATTAGACTGTTCAAAAAAATAGCAGTGTTTGTATTCTTCTTTACAAACTCAAACGTTCACTATATAAACTGAAAAATGTTTGAAGATTTTGCTTTCCTTTGAATCACTTAATTAATATTTAGTTGTATAAGCACTGTTTCTGAGAACTGCTGTACATCTGTGTTGCATGGAGTCAACCAACTTCTGGCACCTGTGAACAGGTATTCCAGCCCAGGATGATTGGACTACATTCCACAGTTCTTCTCTAATTCTTGGTTTTGCCTCAGAAACTGTATTTTTGATGTCACCCCACAAGTTTTCTATTGGATTAAGATCCGGGGATTGGGCTGGCCACTCCATAACGTCAATCTTGTTGGTCTGGAACCAAGATGTTGCACGTTTACTGGTGTGTTTGGGGCCATTGTCTTGTTGGAACACCCATTTCAAGGGCATTTCCTCTTCAGCATAAGGCAGCATGACCTCTTCAAGTATTCTGATGTATTCAAACTGATCCATGATCCCTGGTATGTGATAAATAGGCCCAACACTGTAGTATGAGAAACATCCCCATATCATGATGCTTGCGCAACCATGCTTCACTGTCTTCACAGTGTACTGTGGCTTGAATTCAATGTTTGGGGGTCGTCTGACAAACTGTCTCCGGCCACTAGACCCAAAACTAATGTAGAAATATCATTTCTACCAAAAACAGTGATTGATCAGGTTAGTGATGTCTGACTGCTATTATTTTGAACACAACTGTATGTGAATGGTTATCGTTGGAAAACATGGAGTACTACTTGTCATGCGACTTTGATGTCCAAAATCGAATGGCAAATCTCACAAGTGTGAATGGGGTCTAAGTAAAACACCGAAAGACCTGTTTTATAGTTGAGTGTGCATAATGCAATGCAGAACCTTATAGGTCAGTTCGCTGAAGCATAACTTTTTTTCTGGTTGTTATTTGCAATTGAATATGGTTATTTCAAATTGCTGAACGCTTATAATTATCGTTATACAAGTATGAGTTTGTCTACTGAAACAGTTTCATGGGTTTTTGTTTGCTTATTAAATATCTAAAGTCAAAACTTTCGAAGAGCTAGGACCTGTCAGTTTTTAATTGCTCTCTTTTTTTCCCCTGAGGACATTCACTTTTACGCTGTCACCAACACAAGACTAGAAGAAGGAGAAAACTTTTAATGGGGCATGTATTCTAATGACAACTGCCCAGGAGAGGATTTTCCTCCATTTAGACAAATCTCTAATTTCTTTTTCTGTCTCTGGTACACTTTGTAAAACATTTTTATGTAAAGGCATACTGATTCCACCCCATGCTATAGTTAGGCATGTGAATTGTAAACTTATGATAACATTATCATTGAGTAAAGAAACAATTGAGTACTGTCTGTGATACTTTTTTTATTTGCACTAACATACAATTTTGAGGACAAGCTTTTGGGGTATGTCCCCTTTTCAAAGTCCAAGCAGTACTATTACAATCACAAAGTTTAAGCAGAATGTTAGAAGGGATGAAAAAAAAAAAGGCTACAGATAAGATACAGAAAAAGGAGGGGGGGGGGATACTACACTCACACAGAGGGAGTCAAGCTAGCTAATAGTCATAAAACTGTTGGATAATGGTTGAGGAATCCCATGTCCAAATTAAGGCCATTATCTCTTGTGTCAAATAGAATTATCATTCTTAGTTCAAAAGTTTTTCTTTCCTGAATGGATTTGAATTTTCCTTTCAGAACTAAAACATTGAGGTCTCCCATTGTGTGGCCTGGTTGTGTGAAATGGTGTCCTACAGGTGTGCAGAGGTCATCTTCTTTATGTTCCTTGATGGTATGTCTGTGCAAATTCATCCTTGTTTGCAACTTCTGTCCTGTTTTGCCAACATAAGATCCTTTGCTGCATTTTCTGCACTGGATAAGATACACAACATTACTGGAGGTGCAGCTGTATGATCCGGAGATATTAAAGATCCCTTTTGAGTGTCTGACTCTTTTTGATGGATTGATTTGGTTGCACAGCTTGCAGCGTTTCTTATTGTAGGGTTTGCTTCCATTATTTGTGACATCATAATCAGAAGGAAGTTTCCTACTGATTAGTTTATTTCTGAGGTTGGGGGGTTGTCTGAAGGCCAGTATTGAGTGTTGCTGGAATATTTCTTTCAGAGTTCCATCCTCTGTTATGATGGGTTGTAAATCTTTGATTATTTTTCTTATTCCCTCTAGTGCTGGGTTGTATGTGGTTACTAGAGGTACACGGTTGTACATGGTCATTGAGTAAAAAAATACTGTTAAAGCCTAAATTAGTTTTGACATAGCACTAAGCACATTAGTTATGTGTATTTGTGTTTATCATTCCATCTGCAAGCAGCTGCTTCTGGTAAAAATCTTCTGTTCATTGCCTCCTTCAGAGTTGCTGAATATTGCCCTGAACAGTTAACTTCTGATCTAAAAGTTCACAGCAGCCACTGCTATTGAGAAAAGCTGAGCAGCATTGTGTTCTGTGAATGAAGGAGGAGCAGCTGAATGACAGGATCTCCCCTGCCCATTCACAGAACAAAAAAATAAACATCAGCTTCAACATATCAGCTTAAATAATTCATGCCATAGAAAGGAATTTACAGGTTTAACTGGCATTTAGTGTAATAGTATTTTTAATATTGCATGCTTCCTCAGTGATGCTGCTGCTCTGTGTTCTTTATTATGGTGTTTATATTATTTTTGCAATTTAGGCGGATGTATACAACATCCTGAAATAATTGCTATTTCCTATTGAGATTCATACTGAATTTAAATTGTTCACCAATGGGAAGAATTTGAAAGGCTTAACTGTTACTTATTTATTGTATAATTTTTTTTACAATATTGATTGCTAAATTGGAAATGCGGAATATAAAGTACTGAGATAAATCCTATTTTAATTGCATTTCAATCCCATTTGTGACCTTTTGTAGCTAGTACTATAGAACATATCTTGTTAGAAATAATTTTTTTTATATGTACATTTATTTATTTACAGAATCAACGAATCCCAGCTGACATGGTCTTTCTTAGAACCTCAGAGAAAACCGGTATGTCATATGTCTTAGCTGAATGAAATGCAGAAAATTAGGTTTGTTAGCCATATTCTGCTTGTTGCAGTCTTGACAGATTAACAATTCAGTGGGAACTGACAAAGTTTTGTATGTTGAAACTACACTGACATTTTATAAGATATATAGGACTATTTAATCAGGCAAAGAGCAATGTGTAGCAGCCCATCAGATATAGTCTGTTGTTCTGATTGCGCTAAATGGATGGAAGGTTATGCCACACTGCTAGGGCTACTGCACTTTTGCATATATTTGTACAGAGTGCTTGCTTTTTAAAGGGACACTGTCACCTTGACCTTGGACCTCTGCCAGTGGCCCCCTATGATATTTACCTTATTTACTACCTCTATGCTTCTTCCTTCTGCATAGCTGGTACCAAAATGACTAATGTCAGGTAAAGAAAGGGAGCAGTAATGTCACTCTCTAGGTCATGTGAGAGTTCTCAGGCCTAGCAACTGGCTACTAAACCTGGGCACTGTCAAAGGGGGAGAAGGTCACATGCTTCTCTATACCTGGAAGTGCCAGATGTTGTTTCTGGCTGTGAAGCAGAAAGAAGCGGCAAGGGAGCAATTGGTAAGTAGTAGTATAAGTGGATGGGGAGAGTGGATAAAACTTTGCATAGGCAAAATTAATAGTTCTCTTTAAATAAAACCTAATAGCTGGAAAAATGTTTTATTTATTTTTTTTAATGTCACAAGCATTTATAGTGTAAAGTAATGTATAGACATACTTTTTTCCCTAATCCTGTTTATATTGTATCACACGATACTGCTTCGGACAGAGTGTCTGAAAGGTTGATCTAAACTGGTTCACATCGTTATTGTGTTAAGCCTCCATTGAGAGATGCTGTCCAACTCGGCATCACATATGTTGTGAATAAGCCCTAAACTGTATAAGATATGTAAAGGATAACATGTTTCACCTGCATAAATCTGGCTGTGTGTTTTTTTTTGGTTTTTTTTTCTTTTCAAATGTCCAACTCTATTCGTCAGTTTAAAGCAGCAATAAACCCAAAAGCAAACATTTATTACATTGCAGCTTACCAATTCCTAGATGTGATGTCTGCATTCGTTTTCTTTTTAGGCTTTCTTTCTTCTGTTTTTAACTAGTGATCTGGCCAGTCTGCTGTTTTCAAAAGGACAGAAGACTGGCCAGTCTCTTTCAGATATATCTGTTAACAGGGATGAGACAGCCCAATTACCACTGTCAGGGTTGCTCACAATGATCAGCTTAATGCATTACTCGTGTAAAACCTTCATCCCCAAAGGAAAAAAAGAGGAAAAAACTGTTTGCTGTAACTGATTATAGAGTGTGAACTAGTTTGGATTACATTTTATAATGTATTTAAGTTACCCATTAGTACACCCCCTACACAAAACACTAAACAATTAGTAACATTTTGAAAATCCATACCCTTGAAGAGAAAAGTCTAATTGAATTTTCATGACCTCATCTCTTTCATTCAAAAGATAACAGTATCTACTCTGCCAAGGAGGAGGTGTAACAGCCGGGATTACATCATATCCTCTCCTCTCTTTCTGCAGTACAAGGAAACTAGAGTTCCCATCAGCCACAGGGAGATGTAGTGATTGTGGGTGGGTACACTACACCTGTACATGTTGAATGTGTCTGAGAATCTCTGTACATCTATCACTGCAAGTGGGGCTGAATTACATCACTGTTTCCTGGAGAAAGAACCACAGGAGGGATGTACCAAGACCAGTGACTGGGGGAACAGGAGGTATAGTAGGTCTTACAAACAGGAAACCAAAGAGAATTGACAGTTTGATTTGAAATTGAATAGGCTATTTCAGAGCAACTACTGAGTGAACCAGAAGATGAATGATATATTCAGTGAAGGTAGGAAATCAGCAAAAAGCACATGTAAAAAGTGTTTGCCCAGAGTTCTGCTTTAAATATGTTAGTGCATTTAACACTAGCCCCCCTCACCCCCTTTCCGACTGAGAATGCTGCTGTCTGCTGTTCCTCCTGTGCTTCTTCATCCATCCATAGTGGGGGCACTATAATATGGGAGATGTGTTACTGGCCAGATCACCAGGTGAAAACAGTGGGATAAAACCTAATGCAGCCAGTGCATCTATTGATTGGTAAGCTGCTATATATTACATTTTTGGTTTGGGGATTAATTTTGCTTTAACCAGTCCCCGCCCAACCTATAACAGATTGAGAGCTGTGTGGGACTTTCCTCCTTCCAGATAGATGTCATATGACGTCCTCCTGGTCACTCCGCTGTGTGTGCTCCTGGGGGCTGGTAGTGCGGCGGTCCGTGGTGAGCTGTGTCCCCTGGACAGAGTGCATCACCGATCAGGGTAAAAAGCCAAAGACATTGGCTCTTTACCACATGATCAGCTGTGTCCAGTCACAGCTGATTACAAATGTAAACAAAGAGTGGTAACTCGATGTTACCGGCTTCTCCTCTTCACACACAGATCCTGTGTGAGGAGGAGAACCTGTGAACCATGGGTTACCGATTAGCACCTTCTATACTGTGCCGGTTGCTGGAGTAAAGTGTCACACTAGCCATCAGTGTACCTGTCCATACCGCCTATCAGCGTACCTGTCACAGCATCCATCAGCCTACCTGTCAGTGCAGCCTATCAGTGTACCTGTCAGCATATCCATCTGTGCAGCCTATCAGTGTACCTGTCAGCGCATCCTTCAGTGCAGCCTATCAGTGTACCTGTCATCAGTGCAGCCTAACCAGTGTACCCGTCACAGAGCCACCATCACTGCTGCCCATCAGCAGTGTACCCATCACAGTCACCCATCAGAAATGTACCCATCACAGCCTCCCATCAACAATTTACCCATCATACAGCCACAATCAGCAATTTACCTCTCCAGGTATCACCAGGGCCACCATGTCCAAAAAATATTATACTAGTGAGGAGGCTTATCAAATCCTCAGTTTGATGGATGAGAGCAGCAGGGAGCTCTCACCGTCTGATCCGGAATACAAGCCCACCGAAAGTAGTGGATCGGTGACCAAATCGGAAGAGGAAACAGTCCCTCCTAAAAAAATAAGACACTTTGAGGACCAGGCAAGCACCACCAGTGCCATACACCACTATGGTGAATTGGCAAACAACAACAGTGCTAGACCCCTGGATGAAAGGCCCAGAACTAGTGTTGGAATATCACACCAGACTCCACGGATCAGGGTCCAAACATATCTTCCAGATGCCCTGGAAAACCCATTATAACTGCCTTCTAGCTCAGGATCAGCTACAATCCCCCTTTCACTGCACAGCAAGGTGTGCAGGCCAATACTGAACATTTTTCAGAAATTGATTTTTTAAAATGTATTTTCCTTGACAATTTACTCCAATTCTTACTTTACCTTGCCCAACAATATATTGAAAACAACCCCGACTCATGCTATGCCCGAATGGAGATGTCTAACAGCGGAGGAGATTACATTGGGCCTTACGATCAACATGGGGCTTACAAAAAAAAAACAAATTAGCACGCTTTCTGGTACAGCCACCCCATCCATCACATGCACATTTATTCAGCTGTAATGTCCAGGTCATGCTATGCCATGATCATGAGCTTCCTGCATTTCAGTGATAATTCACAGTGCCCTCCCCGAGATCAGCCTGTCTTTGACAAACTATAAAAATTTGCTGAACTTTATGTCCCTGACTAAAACATCTATGTGGATGAGTCCCTTGTCCACTTTACTGGCTTGCTGGGAATCAAGCAATACATTCCCAGTAAAAGGGCCATGTATAGATTGAAGCTCTACAAGCTTTGTGAAAGAGCCACAGGATATGTTAATGCCTTTTCCGTGTACCAACCTACATCAGCACAAATGGAAAAATTGTCTGGGGCCTGGCATTTCCGCTCTTCAAAAAGGGGTATCACATCTACCTAGATAAATATACAAGCCTGCACCTTTTCTGTCACCTGTACCTTGAGAAAACCTTGGCCTGCGGTACCGCTTGAACAAACAGGAAAGGTTTCCCACAAAGTCTGGTGACCACACGGTTACAAAGTGGGGAATCAACGAGTCTTGAGTAACAACAAAGTGTGGGCCATGAAGTGAAGGTATACCAGAGATGTGTAAGCCCTGTTCACCATCCACAATGACACCATGGTGGAATTTAACAGAAGATGTGGTTCTATCTAAAAGCCTGAGTGTATCCATTATTATAATCGGTTCATGGGGGGTGGATTTAAATGATCAGATGCTACAGCCCTATTTATCAACAACAAATGTTTTTACGCTAGTAGACACTAGAATCTGCTAGTGTAAAAAAATTGTAATTTACCTTTTCCATTTGGCCATTTAAAATTCATATGTCACACATCAAAATCAACCGAAAGACCCACCACCTTCCTCAAATTTATAGAAGATGCCATCACTGCCCTTATCTACCAGCAAGGATCACCTCCAGAAAGCATTCGCTCTGATTATGTGAGCTGACATCATGAGCAACATTTTCCCAGTGAACATTCCTCCCACAGAAGCAGGCCTAAGATGGCAAAACGAATGTTGGGTATGCAGCAGAGTGGGAGTTAGGAGAGACACCAGTTTTCACTGTCCCCAATGTCCCTCCCTTCCAGGTCTATGCACTGAAGACTGCTTCTGACGTTATCACATGTCACTAAAATATTAGTTCCCCTTATTTTTAACAGCCTGGAATTTCCCTGTTTCTAATAACAATTCATTCTTCTCCTCTGTCTTTAGATAGGGAAAGGAGGGGTATAACAGGCATGACTGTGTTGTTAGTAACACGCAACAGGATATACCCTTGTGGCTAACAGAAGACAGTGTCCAAAAAAGACTAGACAAGCTCAACACAAATAAATCACCAGGACTGGGTGGTTTACATCCGAGAGTACTTAAAGAACTCAGGTTATAGCCAAAGCCATTATTCCTTACTTTTATGGACAGCATACTAACAGGAATGGTACCAGCTGAATGGTGAAAAGCCCACGTGGTACCAATAGTCAGAAAAGGGCAGAGCTATATTCCTGGAAACTACAGGTCAGTCAGTCTAACATCGATAGTATGTAAACTATTGGAGAGGATGATAAGGGACTATGTTCAAGAATTTGCTGAAAAAAACAGTATCATTAGTAGTAACCAGCATGGGTTTATGAAAGGTCGTTCTTGCCAAACCAACCTGTTAACATTCTATGAGGAAATGAGCTGCCATCTTAGGTAAAGGAAGGCCAGTGGATGCGGTCTATCTGGATTTTGCAAAAGCATTTGATACAGTCCCCCATAGATGCTTAAATTATAAACTGAGGTCTGTAGGGATGGACCAGAGGGTTTGTTCCTGGATAAAAAACTGGTTACAAGGGTACGTTCAAAGGGTGGTGATAAACAGTGAGTACTCAGAGTGGTGAGTGGGGTACTTCACGGCTCTTTCCTGGAAACAATTCTGTTTAATTTATTCATAAGCGATATAGAAGCTGGAATAAATAGCTCAACCTCAGTGTTTGCTGATGATACAAAGTTAAGTAGGGCAATAACACAGCACAGGATATAGAATCTTTACAAGAAGACCTGAATAAAATAATGGGATGTGCAGCTACATGGCAAGTGAGATTTATTGTTGAAAAATGTAAAGTAATACACTTGGGAGCTAAAAATATGAATGCAACTTACTCGCTAGGGGGAGATCCTCTGGGGGAATCCAGGAGAAAGATCTGGGGGTCCTAGTTGAAGATAGACTAAGCAATAGCATGCAATGTGAAGCTGCAGCAAGCAATGCTAACAGAATATTAGCATGCAATAAAAAGGGAATGTGCTCCACACATAAAACGATCATCCTGAAACTTTATAAAACTCTGGTTCGGCCACATCTTGAGTATTCTGTCAAGTTCTTTAGGAAGGATGTGCTGGAACTTGAGCGATTCCAGAGAGGGGCAACAAAGTTATTAACAGGGCTCAGGGGCCTCAGTTACGAGGAAAGATTACAATCACTAAACTGATTTTCCCTGGAGAAGAGACACTTGAGAGGAGATATGATAGCTGTATACAAATACCTAAATGGTGATCCCAGAGAAGGAAGTAAACTTTTCAGTCTCAGGGAGTATAAAAAGACACAGGGCCACTCAATAAAAGTGGATAAGAGTGGTTTAACCTTAAGCTGTGTAGAGTTTTTTTTAACTGTTAGGGCAGTAAGGTTGTGGAACTCTCTTCCACAATCGGTGGTGTCCGCTGGAAGTATCGATAGTTTTAAAAAAACTCTTGGACGTGCATCTTAGAGAACACAATAAATAGGGATATGGGATATGATTCACAACCCTCACAGGTTGAACTAGATGGACTAGTGTCTTTATTCAAGCTTACCAACTATGTAACAATATCTATGCTGATCATTTGCCTTCTGCCTTGATTGACCATGCCTCTGCCTTCCATCTTAATTGACCCTGGCCTGTTTACCAACGATGCCTCTACCTGCCGTCTGGATTGTTTCTAAACCACGTTTTTGCCTTCCACCTGAACTAACCTCGGCCTGTTAATCTACCATGTTTTGTGCTTGCCGCTTGGACTGATTTTTTGCCCTGCTACTGTAGTAGTGGGATTCAAGATAACACAGGAGTCTCACATGTGAGGCGCTTCAGAGTAGTGTTCCAAGTAGAGAAACACAGCTTTTGGTTTTCTTCAGGTTTTGCAATTCCCGGATCATGGACTAGAGTCCAGAGGCTTTGAAAAGATTGGGTGGGAAAAAGCTTCTACCCCTGTGTCCAGATTTTACCTGACAGAGGTCCTAAGCCTGATCTCCCTACTTAGACCAATACTTTGTCTGTGCTGACCATAACTATGCCTGCTGCCTGTAGGACACAGGATTTTTTATGGACTATGTTCCTGCCTGCTGCCTGGACCAATACTTTGGCTTTGCTGACCACATCTCTGCCTGTACTGACCCAGAACTTTTTATGGACCATGTCCCTGCCTTCTGCCTGTTCTGAACCTGACCTGTTTATAGACCAGATTCCTGCCTGCTGCCTGGACAATTCCTTTGGCTGTTGCTGACCACATCTCTGCCTTTTTCCTGGACCAATACTTTGGCTGTGCTGACCATATCTCTGCCTGTAATGACCCAGGACTTTGTATGGACCATGTTCCTGCCTGCTGCCTGGACCAGTACTTTGGCTGTGCTGACCATATCTATACCTGCTGCCTATACTGACCCAGGACTTTTTATGGATCATGTTCCTGCCTGCTGCCTGGATGTCAGCCTGCTGCCTTTACTAACCATGACTTGTTTATTGACCATATTCCTGCCTGCTGCCTGAATGATTCCTTTGGCTGTTGCTGAACACATCTCTGCCTGCTTCCTGGACCAATGCTCTCCTCTGCGGATAGCTGCTCTACTAAAACCACAGGTTATCTTTTGTTTACCCTTAGTTCAACTAGGCTGTGAAAAAGTCTCACATATGTGGTATTGCCATACTCAGGAGGCGTAACAGAATGTAATTGGGGTGTAATTCTAATATCTTATAAATCGACAGTTTTGTGTAAAAAAACAAAAAACAAAAAAACTTTTTATTTTATTTCCACATTTTCCAAAAACTTATGGGAAAAAATTACATGTTCGAAAGACTTCTTATGCCTCATAAAATATACTCTGGGGTGTTTGCTTTTGCATTTTGTGGATGTTCCCATTGTCCTAGTGTTGCAGGGCCTTCAAAACTGTGATAGGTAGTCAGGAAACTAGATGTATAATTTATGTCCCTAGAACACCTGAAGGTGCTCCTTGGATGTTGGGCCTCTCTATGTGGCTAGGCTGTGAAAAAGTCTTAACCATTGATATCACCATGCTCAGGAGGAGAAGCAAAATTTATTTTGGGGTGTAACTCTTAGTATGTCCATGCTGTGTTTTAGAAATCTCTTATAAATGGACAACTTTGTTAAAAAAAATAATTTTTTATTTTCTTTCCACATTTTCCAAAAATGTGGAAAAAAATGACATGCTTAAAAGACTCATGATGCCTTATAGAATATACATTGGGGTGCTTGCTTTCTGAAATGTGGTCACATTGTGGGTGTCCTGGAGCACTGTCCTGGTGCTCCAGGGCATTCAAATGTGTAATAGGTAGTCAGGAAATTAGATGTTTAATTTACTGTATGTCCCTTGTATATTGTTCCTCTCTGTCAGGCTCAGCTGTGAAAAAGTCTCACATGTGGTATTCCCATACTCAGGAGGAGTAGCAGAATGTGTTTTGTGGTGTAATGTTTGCTATGTCCATGCTGTGTGTCAGAAATATCTTATAAATTGACAACTTTGTGTAAAAATATACCACTGTAGTGGTGCTCCAGGGCCTTCTAACGTGTGATAGGTAGTCAGGAAATTTGATGTGTATCCCTAGAACAGCTGAAGGTGCTCCTTGGATATTGCACCTCTGTTTGTGATTAGGCTGTGAAAAAGTCTCACACATGTGGTATCTCCATACTTAGGTGGAATAGCAGAATGTACTTTGGGGTATAATTGCAAATATACATATGCCGTGTGAGAGAAATAACTTAATACGACGATTATGTGAAAAAAAAAATCTTCATTTTCCAAAGAATTGTGGGGAAAAAAAAAATTAAAACTTAAAAAAATTGACCACTCCTCTTACTAAATACCTTGGACTGTCTGCTTTCCAAAAAGTGGTAATTTGGGTGGGGGGTGTGTGTTGGGGGAATTTGTACTGTCCTGCCGTTTTAAGGCCTGAAGAAGTGAGATAGCAGTCAGCACATCAGGACTGATCAATTTTCAGTGAAACGTACCATAGCTTGCAGACTCTATAACTTTCACAGAGACTAAATAATATACACTGATTTGAGTTATTTTTACCAAAGAAATGTAGCAGTATAAATGTTGGGCTAATTTTGTTAAGAAAAACTACTTATTTGCAAAATTTTATAATAGAAACTAAGAAAAACCCATATTTTTTCAAAATTTTCATTTTTTTTTTGTTTATATTGCAAAAAATAAAAAACCCAGTGGTGATTAGATACCACCAAAAGAAAGCTCTTTCTGTCTAAAAATAAATCTAAAAATTTAGTTTGGGTACAGTGTTGCATGACTGAGTAATTGTCATTCAGTGTAAAACTGGCCTGAGCAGAAAGGGGGTACAAGTGCCTGGTATTGAAATTAAGTTCTTTGGAACAGGATTTGGCTTTATCTAAACATAATGCTGCATAGACAATTATCAGAAAATCAACTGGTATTCATCCAGTTGTGCTGAGATAAAATAAATCCAGTGTAAAAATATAAAGTTATGGGTTTTTTTTGCACCCTTATAATTTAACATACATTTTATCCTTCTTCCTTTCCAATACATTTAAGAGATTGTAACCAATGAGGTACTATATAATTAAATTTTTCTTTGCTGCCAAGTATATATTATAGTCAGGATTTACCAGACCATTGGGTTACAGCAATGAATTATACTTTTCTTTCCTGTATATTAAAGATTCAAAGTTAACCAGAACCCTGGGTTGCATTAATTAATCATTTTCTCAATAATATCCCAAACCCCCTAAGTAAATTTTACATTAATGCCTGTTCTGCTGCCAAGTGGGTGACTGCTTCTAACTGGCTTTTGTCCATCTTGCCCATTTCCATTCTACATAACAGACTTAATTGTATTTGGCTAAATGAAACACTCACAGCATGGCTCAAGGATTGTATACCAATTTTTAGAAAGGTTTGGGACCCATGGACGTAGCCTCAACCCCATGCTAATAATTTTTTTCTGTTTATTTAGTGGCATGGTACCTTTATTTTGCACGTCATTACACCCTGCTTTTATATTTATTTTACTGTGCTGATGATATAATTGGACATTCTGATAGCATTTGTGTTAGTTAATGCTTCCACAGGAGAATTTTACTCAGGATTCACAAAATATTCTTATTGAATCCAATTAGAAAAAATATATTTTATTTATTACAGGTACTTATATAGTGGCATCAATTTATGCAGCTCCTTATACATATATTGTACATTCACATCAGTCCCTACCCTCAAGGAGCTTACAATCTAAGGTCCCTAAGTCAAATTCATATACACACATACTAGGGCCAGTTAACCTACCAGCATGTCTTTGAAATGTGGGAAGAAAGTGGAATACTCAGAGGAAACATACACAGGCCTCGGAACAATATGCGAACTCCAGGCAGGTATTGCTATGGTCAGGATTCAAACCAATGACCCTAGTGCTGCCAGGCAGATGTGCTAGTCACTGCGCTGCCCGGAATATTGTGGTAAAAGTTGTGTGACTCTTTTGTGAAAACATACATACTGTAGACCCTTTAGTGTTGCTGTGTTGTGCCACTATACAAAACACCTTTCATAAAACTAAAAAAGGAAAGGAGAGTGTTAGAGTGATCACTGATATTTGTGATTGAAAAGAATTTGTTAGGAATTAGGAATTTAGCTTTAGATTTTGCAGTAAGATTGTGCAAATAAGAGTGCTTCAGTCAATGAAAAAAAGTAAACCTATATAACACTAGGTTATGTGAGCGATAAACAATCATTCCCAGTTGCGCGCTCAGGTTTTCCAATGAGAAAAGTACACATCAACTGTGATGACCTTCTTGAAGCACCTAGACCACTGCACCCATCCCTTTAGTCATGACAAGGACATTTAGACAACTTGGAAACAGAAAAATAAAATAAGGAAAGTATATGCAATAGCACAATTAATCTTTTTATTGAATATGAATGCTAAATGCACTCACTATAAACTGTCAGTGTGTCATAATAAACAACAGCATAGTCCAAGATGGCCTTGCCAGAGATCCTCTTCATTCCTCATCTGGGAGCTTTGTCACACGTGGGTCTGAACACTGTTGTGCCAGTACACTGAAGAAAGGAATTTCCTGCAGCATCAGTATCTGCATGCACCACAGGTTCATAAGAGCTTGGGTGGCCACGTAAGGCAGAGCACATGCAGGGAGAGAGTGGCAGGTTCATGGATACAACACATTTCGGGGGGGTGTCCCCCCTTTCTCAAGTATCTTTGAGAATGGCTAGGCCATGTCGAATTCTGTTGTTTATTGTGGGCATGCTGACAATTTAGAGCATGCGAATGCATTCATTTGTTTCTAACACCAGGTTATGTGTATTTGATTTTTTGACTTCTTCGTGACCAGAATGATTCTATTTTACCTTTTTTTGGCAGGTTATAGAGTCCTTGGTTGCAGTGTAGCTACTTCTCTCTTCCTACTCCTGTCTCTGTTTTAGCAGTCTTTGTTCTAAGGCCTCATGCACACTGTATGTTTTTTCAGCTGCTCCTAGGGGCCTGTGCCTCTAAATGCCCCTGTATGTTAGCCTATGTGTCCATGCGCACATATGCTGTTAGAGGACTTTAGAAACAGAAAAAAAAACATTACCAGTGCATCCAGGAGCAGCAGCGTTTTGGCAGAAAAATCATGTGATGCCTTCAAACGCGTGTTAACGCTAGGCACGTTTAGCACTAAGTCATTTCAATGGCCAGAATGAATTATTAGCCTGGCCAATTAACTGAATTAGTGCCAAAGAGCTTGACACACCTAAACATGCCTAAATGTGTTACACACTTTTACAAACGTTAGGTTTTTTTTTCTGACAGTATGCTGTTGCCAGGAGGAAAGGCTTCTAGGATAGTTGGCAGAACATCCAGTGTACATGAGGTCTAAAGAACAGTAATAACTAGCAGGGAGATGTATTCAGTTCCCAGCCACTTCATTGTATTTTGGCTATTGGTAAAAGCCTGGGTACTGCAAGTACATGCAAAATTCTGTGCACATTTGTCTGGTTATTCCCCAAACTGTACATGTGTGTACTCTCCTATGTGTCGTGTTTGAGGCAACATGCGCCGTGTAATATTGAATAGAAATTACTAGAATATAATTATATCCCTGGCATGTTACACCCTTCCCACCAAAATATACTGGCAATCTACCAGCAAATCCTAAAGAGCTGATTGGGTAAGCATTAGTATCTTTTGTACCAAACCATAAAACAATTCATGAGTATGCAGAGTTTAAGGCAGGGGTCTCCAAAGGCCCAGTTTATTGTCCTTCAGACTTTAGGGGGGCCAGACTGTAGCCAGCGGGAGTGGACATTTTCCTGGAATCAGTGGTAGTAAGCATTGCCACATTTGGTATAAAGGAGAGGAATTGTGCCCCATAATTGGTATCATTGGGAAGAAAAGTGCCCTATCATTGGTATCAGTGGGAGGACTAGTGTTCCATTGTTGGTATCAGTGGGAGATATGGTGCCCCATTGTTGATGATTGTTGGCAGAATTGTGTCATATATCAGTGGAAAAAATACTGTCCCAAGGGCCGGATAAAGGCAGCAAAGAGCTTCATCTGGTGCTCGGGCCACAGCTTGTAGACCACTGGTTTAAGGTTTTATTTATATCAGAGTAGCATGCTGATTCTATGAAGCATTTCTTTTTTTGGTTAAAGTTGTAAGTTTTATGGTGTAAGTGTTTTGAGGCACTGGCTGGCAGGATTTTGGATGATGCATATGTGTGAGCTAGGTTTCTCACTTACATATGTTGAGGGGCCCTTTTTAGTTTTTTCCTAGATCTGAGAAGGTTCAGGTTGGTTTCTGGAGCTCAGAGGATTTGTGGAGTTTTCAGTGAGATAAAGTGTCTTTGCCTAGGTCCACATCTTACCTGTTACCCTGTGCGCATTCAGGGCCCCACACCTGCACACATCCACATATCAAATTGGAACACAATGGCTGTGTCCAAGCAGCTGTGTGTCTAAATAGACATCAGTGGGACACTGGCACAGGTATGCATGCAACACCTGTGCGTCCCCTTGCTGGTAAGTGATGGACCTGCATAGTGCATGCAACTATTCACCCTGTGTGAATGGGTCTTAGTCTCCGCTGTCCACAGGCCTTTTTATGTGTATGCTGACCAGGGGCGGACTGACTATTTGGAAACTCGGGCACTGCCCGAGGGCCCAGGGTCAGTAGGGGGCCCCATGAGATGCCCCTGGTACCTTTTTCATAGGCTTTTTTGAGTTTGGGCAAGGATACAGGGGCCCCATGATCCCCTATTGCCCGGGGGCCCCATGAGTTGTCAGTCCGCCCCTGACGCTGACTGATATTAGTAGATCTCCCTGTGCTAGAGGAACCTGCACATTATAAAGGTGCATGTGCTGTCTGTTTTGGGATCTCATTAAGGGGCACCCTGTTATTCAGGAAATTAAAACAGTTTGGTTAGGGGCTCAGATGACCAGATGTTTTGTTTTATGCTATGGACTGGCTGTGCAAAATCTTCCTGCACTGAACTTTTTTTTTTCTGTTGTTTGAATGTAACCTCAGGACAATCTGCTTGGACTGTTCTTTCTATTCCTTGTCTAGACCACAGTTACTGCTGCCACTACCAGCTGAGCCTGTCCCCTTTAGGCCACTCCCACTTGCCGTTTACTGAACATGCAAAACAAAATGCACAGGAAAGGTGCATTTTGTAAATGCACTAAAAATGTGTTGCAAACACTGATCAAGCTTGTGGTGTTAATTGTTAATGACACCCCAGACGTGGTTAGCAGATACATGTTGTGCAACGCAGCAAACGCACTCCAAAAGTGCCAAAATGCGCATTGAACAAACGCGTGATGCCCCACTCCCGAATAGGGTTTGGAGCTTTTTTGGCACTTTAAGTGAATGGGCTACCCCAGCCTTTCTCAACCGGGGTGCTGCCAGAGGTCTTCAGGGGTGCCGTGGGGAGAATGGCTATCACTTGAACCCGAGCTCCCGATCCCCAGCCGCACTGTACATCGGCACTGGGAGCTGTCACACCGCTCAGCAAAGTGAAAGCAAAGGGTAGGGGAGTGTCTTCTGTGTTCTCTGCTTTCCCCTAGAATGCAGTACTCGGCTGTGTGATGGAAGCTATAAGGTACCGTAGCTTTTCATAATGCTGTATACGTGTGTGTGTGTGTGTGTACGTGTGTGTACATGTGTGTGTGTATGTTTGTGTATACGTGTGTATATGTACATGTGTGTATGTGTGTGTGTGTGTATACATGTGTTTTTATGTTTGTTTTTATATGTGTGTATATGTATTTTACTTTTAATCTCGACCCCCTATTCCTATCTTTTCAGAACTTCTTTTTTAGAACTTATTCGTAATAGCAGCAAGGATTGCTGCTCCTCTGAAAAGCATTCCATGCTCAGATCGCTTTTCAGAGGCATTTGACAGGTGGTAAAGAGGCAATATGTTGCCTCCTCACCACCTAGTTTAACCCCGTAAAAAGCAGCATCAATCACCACACCGCAACTGCGTGTAATGTGCACACATTTGCGGGGTTGTTGTAGTTCAACCCCATTCACCTGGAGGTAAACTTTCAGCTGGGGCAACAGTATGTGTATACCCCCAGCTGCTGTTTCTGCAGCTAAAGGGGGAGCAGTTAGGGGTGGTAAAAGAAGCTCAATTGCATAGTTTTACTGCCCTCCAACCTCACAAGTGAACAGGCCCTTGGTTCACATCTGTGTGGCTGTGTGTAGGGTAGCCCATTCATTTCAATGGGCTGCCTTACCTGCAGAAATGCAGGGAAAGTCATCCCTGACCTTAGTTTTAAAATTGCACCACACCAAAAATACCCCGCGTTTGCCAGTGTATGGGGGTACCCCTAAAGAGCAGAGCATTTGTCTGCCTGCATTCTGCGACACACAGTAACGTGAACCAAGCATTGGACAGGGGTGTCTCGTGGCTGAAAATACTTTTCAAAGGCGCCCCAACTGGAAAATGGTTGAGAAACATTGGGCTACCCTATGTGTGATGTGCAAAAACACGCTCACAAAAAGCGAGTGGGTACATGCGTTCCGGCTACGCAAAGTGTGGATGGGACCTTACAGTGTATCTTTATTTTTGTGCAGATGTACTTATTGATCTTAGTGTTAATCAATTAAATGAATACAACTTGTTGAGGTTGGATTGATTGTGGCACTAATGCTAACCCTGCAATATTCTGCTTTTATACAGTACCTTTTTTAAGTGACTGATGCAGTCTTTCAGTAATGAATACATCATTTAGCCAGGAATAAACAATCCTACATAAATTCTCATTACATTCATGTCCCTAACTTGTAAAACATCCAGGAGCCAGATATCCTACAAATTCTGCTTCTGTTTTCATTATTTATTTGTTATTTACAGTAAAGTATTTATTGTTTACAGTATAAACTCTTATCCAGAGCTGTATAGTTTTTAATGTTTCATCAATTTTCTAAAACCTAGTATGTACATGTTTTTGTGCCTTGTACACAAAGATAGACCTGTATTATACATGTACAGTATACATACCAGTATGAACCATCAACTGAACATGCGGCTTTCTGCATCCACTCCCCTGCCCTGCCTTCTATCTTAAAAGTGTCTCTTCAGAATTGTAAGAACACACCAGTGACGAAGTGGCTGGAATGGTGACAGTTGCAGCGTGGTGTACAGGCATCCAACATTTCTTGGTTTTTGGTCTCTCTCTGGGATGCATTATGCTGACATGAGAAACTGCTACTCCCCTCATCACAGCTGTCTTTACTCAGCATTTTATTACAGTACTGACTACAGAGTTCTCTGGGTTTTATTCTGTGCATGGTACAATGCGGTAACGTTTTATACAACACTGGAATAAATTGACACTTAAAATGGTTGTAAACCTAAGATATGAAAAATGAACAAAGGAAATCCCACTATAGTGTGTGGTAACCTGAATCCAATCACCAATGCAACATCCTGTAGGGAGACGGTATGCCCCCTTCCCCAACACAACAGGTGACTCATAGCCTCAGCTCTGCAGCCTGTTATAGGAGGGAGTGTCCCTTCTATCCAATCAGTTATCAGATTTCACAAAACTCTAGGTTCTAGCTCTGCAGTGTGTGTGACATCAAAGCCTCGCCCCTCACTGTCTACTGCTGTGAGATGCTGTGTAAAATAAGGCACACAGCATGCAGCTCGGCTCCACCCTTCGTTATTTGCCATATATGCTCAATTTTAAAATGTGTTGTACTTCCAAAGCATGACATATTTGTTTTTCTACATAGAGTTTGTACTTTGTATGGGTAAGTTCACTGTAAAGAGAAAATTTGCACTGCTTGTCTTCCAAGGTGTGAGTTAGCCTATGCTTTTCTGCAGCAGCTGTTGTATCTGTACACAGAGGGCTGCTTGGGTGTGCAGGGCAACCAGAATGTTTAAAAAATGGGTGGGGCTAGAAGGCCACATACGCAAAAGGAGAAAGATAGACATGTTTTTTGATGGTACCTCTTTGGGGACTAACAATTCATTTTACAGAACAAGCTTTCAAAAATGTATACATCATTATTAGGTAAAACATAGGAGGGAGAATAATTATTTTATGTAATCATAGGGCAGCTGTATGAAAGTGTCAAGTCATACTATTCATTTTCTCTGCATGAGCCCTCTGTGACGTGGACACATATGAATTCTTATATGATGTTATACGTATCAATATCCCTGTACCCAATAGCACATTCCTCATGGGTGTGGGTCTCTGAAATTAGTGGCTATATCCAGTCCCTGCTAAGTCCATCCTTCTACTGTGTTGTAATGCAGAGCACTGTACTTTCATAACATACATAGAGGGCTAATATAACACTTGTCATTCTGACGTCTTGTACATAGAAACCACCCATCATCCATCTTTTCCAAACTGATTTACATTATAAAAATCCTATTGAATGGATATTCGGAGAATATTATGGTTTATAATTTACTACTAAATAACAAAATAACTATACTTTTCTCATGGTCAATTTAATATTTAGTTTGAAAATATGGGGCAAGCAACTAGAAAATGTGGAACGTTTGGTTAGAACAAAATCCTCAAGCTTATTTGGAATTAAAGTGGTTCTAAAATCAAGACATTGTTTACCTTCATGCATTTCCTGCGTTAAGGTAAAAAAATGTCTCTGTAGTTGTATCGCCCTCCCACCTCCCTAAATACTTACCAGAGTTCTTTCTTGATCAAGCGCTATGCCCGTCTGCAGCGGCATCTCCCCTCTTCCACTTCTCACATGGCACAGAGGCAATCAAATCCTGTGAGGAGGAAGCAGGAGGCGGGGCTAACACACATATGTCTATAGACACACACAGTCTGGCTAGGCAGCGCACCCACATGAGTGTCCCCATAGCAGCTGGCTTGCTATGGGGGCACTCGCAGAAGAGGAGCAGAAAGCATCAACGGGGGACCCCAGAAGAGGAGGTAACAGGCTGCTCTGTGCAGTGCCATTGAACAAACAAGTTAAGTATAATATGTTTGTTATTTTAGGAGAAAAAACCTTTAGGTTTTTATTAACTAGTAACACTAGTTTTTTGGGGTATTCCAGTTTTGTAGTTTTCATCCTATGTACAAAGGATGTTTAGTTATTGGCTTTAATTATGTTTCAGTACATGTCCATTAAGCAGATCATAACAAATATGATTACAATGGATTTCAAACAGACAATTTCCATACAATAGTTGGAACGCTTAACAATAGCAAGGTACAGTATACGGCAATAGCTTGTGGTACATGCCCAAAGAGTTTACAAAAATGTTTAGGGCACAGTGTTCTACATGCTTATTCTGTGCAGGAGCATGTGCTCCACTAAAGTAAGCTTCTTGTGGTCCTAAAAACATAGGGCCATACCATCTATAAAAGGGGGCATTCATTGTATACAAAATTGAAACTCGAAAATAGAGTTGAGAAAAGGAGTAAAAGGAAGACGTTAGAAGGGAAAGAGAGAAGTCAAATCTGGGCCAGGTTGGACCCTGCCTTCAGGGCAGGCCCCCACAATCAGAAGCCTCTATAGATTAAAGTGTCCATGTGGCTGTGTTAAAATTCCCCCAAGATAATTGGAGATCTACGGATCCCATATCCTTGTAAATATATGGACATTTTCCTATAGTATAGCAGCTAGTTTCTCGTTGAATAAGTACCAAGATATCTTTCTTTTAACCTGAGCAATTGTGGGAGTGCCAGATATTTACACCCCTGCCAAATTTATCTGTCGCGATACAAATAAAACAAATTTACTTTAAATTGTACGTACAGGCCAGAAGTTTAAATAAAACTTCTGAACATTTTTGGGCAAACTTTTACCCAGAACTGTATAGATCAATAGATAGACTCTTGTCCAAAATCATTTTATTCTCGGTCATTCCCATAATATATGAATTAAAGTACCTGCCAAACCACAACCTCGAAAGCAGTGGTCTGAGGCACCCTATACAAATTTGGCTATTCTGGCAGGTACCATATACAATTTCAAAAGGAGTTTATAGTTGGCCTCCATAAAAGAGGCTATCCGTGAATAGAATCCCAAATCTGCAACCATTGGCGCTGTTCCAAGGGGATCCCTAATCTATCAGACACCAGGAAATATATGTTGGAGGTTCTGTGGTATCTCACCCCAGCATTATTTGGTAAATCGAAGACAACATACCTTTTGGTTAGTGGATCACTGCAACAGGCACATTCAAAGGAAGTGAGTGTCAGTGGTGAGTCGGTGTGTTTTAATACAGCTTTTGCATAATCACGTAGCTGTAGGTAGCAAATAATTCTGCAGGAGGAGCATTGTGTGTAGTCTGTAGGGTTCAACCACCTCAATACTGGACACTTTCACCCTTTCTGCCCAGGCTATTTTTTAGCTTTCAGTGCTGTCTCACTTTGAATGTGAACACTGTACCCAAATGAAGTTTTTAGCATTTTTTTGAGACAGATAGAGCTTTCTTTTGATGGAATTTTATCATCACTGGGTTTTTTATTTTGCTGATATATAAAAAGAAAATACTTTGAATTTAAAAAAAAAAAAACCTCACATTTTTCTTTACATCTGTTATAACATTTTTCAAATAATCTTTGTTCATAAATTTCAGCCAATATGCATTCTGTTACTTTTTTTGGTAAACATAACCCAAATCAGTGTATATTATTTAGTCTGTGTGAGAGTTATAGAGTCTACAAACTATGGTATGTATATATTTGAAAATTGATCATTCCTGATGTACTGACTTATTTCTTGAGGCCCAAAAATGCCAGTTCAGTACAAATACACCTCAAAGAACCCCTTTTTGGAAAAGTGAATAGTCCAAGGTATTTAGTGAGAGGCATGGTGAATTTTTCAAAGTTGTAATTTTTTTGTCACAAAATTTTGGAAAATAAAGAAATTAAATCAAATATGTGTTTTTTTACAATTCGTTTCTTATATACTATCACCAGAGCAGTACAGCATCATCATGTGCTTGATGTGTTAGTGATTAGGGATGCTGACTAGTGACAGTATGTAAAAATAAATAAATATATATATATTTTTTAACATACTGTGACCAGAGTAGTGTAGTGCAGCTTTGCCATAGTGATATATACAGAAAAAGAGCAAAAATAAAATTTACCCTTTGATAGTGCTACATGATCTTAAAATTAAAACAATAATCCAAGCACTAATCACCCCTGAAAAGTGTGATATCTATTTAAAGTTGATAAATAATGTCCCATTCATTACTCCAAAATGTGATCTTTCAGTGCTCTAATCCTGGTCATCAGATCTCTTTCACCACTGTACATAAAAGTGATTTCCACTACCCATAGGACACCACACTCTCCAGTTATATCTCCTCTCATTTTACTAATTGGCAAAAATGCCTTTCACCAAATTCATTCAAAATGGATCCACATTTACCCAGTTAGGGACTGCCTGATGCAGATTTACTGTGGCAGTGCTGCCCCGCTGCGTCAGATCATGTATGTGATCTGGCTTTACCAGGTAGGGAGCGCACGGCCACCGTCTTTGCTGTGCTGTCATTCCCTATAGCACAAGCCGATCAGCAGGTCCTGGCCAATGATTTGTGACGGGGACCAGCTGATTGGCTAAGCAAATGACAGAAGAGAGCCCTGTGTTGGTAAACTATGGCTACCTGCTGCATCTTTCCTAGGAAATTACATCTTTTCACTTTCCTCACAATGATGTCTGAGTTTTTTGGGGTTTTTTTACAGCATCTAGCATCTGTCCATTTCAAAAGCTGCACGGTCACCCCCTGATCCTCTTTTAAAATTTTTCAAAATTATTTGTTTGCCGGGTGGCAGTTTGAGTATGCTTTGGTTGCAAGGTGCTTCTGCTGGACTGTTCAGGTCCATTGACCCTTCTTTTTTCCTGTGGGACATTTGCTTCTGTTTTAGCTATTATGTTGCCCACTCCTCGAATTATTGCTTCGGGTCATCCCATACTCTAAGAATTCATTCTTGTGTCCTGTACTGTATGATAACGATAATAGGAATTTTGACATACCTCTAAATTGCATATCTTGAAGTACATTAAAGGACACAGGTCCCTCCCCACTTTCTTCTGTGATCTCTTTGCTGCATTCTAAAAAACTGGAGCCTCACATTGGGTGGGTGAGGTTATATGGGTACACTGGGTGATGGTTCCCAGCAAAGCTTTTTCCAGTGTCCAGTCACTTGTAACATCGTATAGACCAAGGTCTAAGTATCAATCCCTGTGTCCTGTACTTTAATCCAACATATGGACTTTGTGGGTATGTCAGAATTCCCTTTTTTTTTTTTTTTTTTTTTTTTTTTTAATTATTATTATTATTTCAACTTTTTAATGTGACTGCTCAAAAAATTTCCAAACAAAATAAATATAAAGCAAAAGAGTTTTAATTAGATTTGAAAATAGAAATCATCAGGAAAAAGTAGTTAATGGGAAGTTAAACTAAGGGCTAATAAATGGTCAAATAGGGACATATCTTATTTACATCCACAGATGACAAAAATAAGAACAGAGTGAGAACTTGGCATCTTAAGAGAGGAAGAGGAACAGGGTGTTAGCATATGGGAGAAGCATACCAAAAGAGACAACCAATATTACCTAGATGTATTTATTTAGCTATACTTATTAATGCTTGCAGTTTTCGATAGGAAGGAAGGGGGAAGGTCCATTTAAGTTGCTCTGTTTACACAGACACTCGCAACTGTCATTTTGACAGTCTGGAATTGCTGGCTAGTGTGAGGCGGGAACGTGTAATATGTCAAGTTACAACTGACTAATGATCACATAGAAATACTGTCCGTAAAGTCCAGTACAAAACAGGTGTTGCAATATCTTGACTCATGCCCTGTTCACAATCTTGGAATGTGCATCAACGCAATCACACAGCTTTACCATTGTAATTAATGGTGATAGGTTCACAACTCTATACAGCATTGATGGGCATTGGTCAAAAATGTGCAAACCTTTTTTTTTGGGGAGTCAACCCTATTGATGGCAATGGTAGTTCATGAAAACCCATGTAACATGCTTTGTGGAACCTTTCCAGTGCATGGTAGCAAACCAGAGCTAACCCTAACTAGACTCAACATTGGCTGATACAAATCAGCAGAATAGTGGAGAATCCACATAAATATTCAACAACACACACAGAAATATGTGAACTCAGGCTATAGCATCTTACAAAATAGACTCATTGATAACCTGGAGAGCATATCAACAGAATACAGAAAAAATAACAGCAAAACAACTATGGAACCCAGTGTGACCAACTTTACCCACAAACAGCATGTCAGTAAATTGCAAAATGGGAGAAGAGCAGCCAGCTAACCATGTTGAGCCTTTACAAATAGACCCCATTGTATGAAGCTAAGGATTTAAAAAGTTGTCTAAAAGTAGGCATCTGTAGAAGTCCAATGTTTTCTTGTGAAGAATGACAAATGACTAGAGTGAAGTTTAGCACATACGGCCAGATAAACTTTTATCTCCGGGGCATGAGCAACTGCCAGCAATCTGTCCAAACTACTTTAATCTGTTTCCTTACCTCGATTCCTATTCCAGTTTTAACATTTGATTTAACTCAGGCTGGAAATGTTTTGACACCTATTTTACGCTGCTGAATAATATTGCCCTTGTTGTCACCCAGACATTGTTTTAAACTGTAACCTCACTCAGACACCAGCTAGGTAGAAAAAACCCTCACGCTAAGTTTGTCTTTATCACAGTAAATCATTTTGTTAAAGGGAAAAAAAAAGTCTTTGAGTATCAGTCAAAGAGCTGAAAACAAATATGCAATTTACATAATGCCACAGAGCAAAGAGCGTATTAAACGTTACTGGGAGATAGTGACAAGCAGCAAAAACAATTGAAAATGGCAATTTTCAAATTGTGCTAGGGCATGCGAACGTGTATTTTTTTAGATATAGGTAAAAGTTAGAGACGGATGGCAAACTGCATTGATGCTTTCAACTCCATCTTTCTGCTGCTTCTGCTGTTTTATTTCTTTCAGGATATTATGTAAGATTAGACGATGTCCGCATTTCCTCGTTTCACCTTCATTCATTTTTTATTTCATTACTACAAGAGAAATTGTAGATCATGTGCTGCTTGCACAGATATATTTAAAGAACAGGATTGCTTAAAATGAAGTGCTGTTCTTCATCACTGTAGTACATCTAAGTGTCATTTTTACCTATGAGAAAGAAACTTATAGACAGTCCAAGACCTGGCACACTGAGTAGTGTTTGTGCTCTGTACTATTAGGGATGAGCAGAACTCAGTATGACCCTATTGTATCATGAAAGCAGAGTATATTTCTTTTTTAGCTACGCACTTGCAGAGGAATAGAAGTGACCACTGGTCCTATTATTTGTAGTTCTTTCAAATGTATGTGATGTCAATGTTATATGACTGTTTTATATGCAAGTAATGTTTAGCAAAGGTCTTAAAACATATCTAATCTTAAAAACAACAATTTTATTTATTAAAAGGTACTGGTTCATAAATGTGGTGACTGCATTAGTTTTTATATTTCAGGCTAAGAACATTTTTTTTAACAAGTTGATCTGCCACAAATGCATTATGTTTGTAGATTCCTTTGAGATGAAAAGAAAGTCCAAACATCCTTCTCGTGTCAACAACTAGTCCCAGTCCTATGTTTACCATAGCTTTCGCTATAGTGTTCAAGATCTGTCTTAATTGAACTTTCTGTGATGTTCCTCGATGTATATGAGCAGTATTATTTTTGTTATTTTTAACTGTAAACATTATTTTTTGACAAATAATAAAATAAAGAATGTTTAAAAAAGGAAAAAAAACTACTACAGTGCCTTGAAGCATGAATGGTACACAAACATAAATGTCTACAGTCACTGAAAAGGCTGCAGTTATGATTTTAGATAATAATTGTGTTCAGTTGAGTTTTTCTATAAAGGGTATATTTTGCTGTATTTATCAAAAACCTTTCATTTAACAAATTAAAAAGTGCAATTTTTACATTTGGCTTTGCTGTGTTTAAAGCATATTTTAACACAAAACCAAAAATTGTATATATTGCAACTCACCTGTCCTTAAATTTGGTGGCTGTGTTATTTTCCTTTTTTCACTTGATCTTCACCTGTTGATCCTGCAAATAAGATACTTCCTGTCCCATCATGTCTACACTTGTTTCTTGATTGTAGCCTGATCACACAGGCTAGACTTCAAACATATCCGCCTTTATCCATCTCCATTGCATTTTGAATTGATGGGACTACAGTGCCTTGAAAAAGTATTCATACCCCTTGAAATTTTCCAAATTTTTTCATGTTACAACCAAAAACGTAAATGTATTTTATTGGGATTTTATATGATAGACCAACACAAAGTGGCACATAATTGTGAAGTGGAAGGAAAATGTTAAATGGTTTTAAAAATGTTTTATAAATAAATATCTGAAAAGTGTGGAGTGCATTTGTATTCAGACCCCTGAGTCAATACTTTCTAGAACCACCTTTCGCTGCAATTACAGCTGCAAGTCTTTTTGGGGATGTCTCTACCAGCTTTCTAGAGAGTGAAATTTTTGCTAAATAGTTCAAGTTCTGTCAGAATGGATGCTGAGCGTCTGTGAACAGACATTTTCAAGTCTTGCCACGGATTCTCGGTTGGATTTAAGTCTGGACTATGACTGGGCCATTCTAACGCATGAATATGCATCAATCTAAACCATTCCATTGTAGCTGTGGCTGTATGTTTAGGGTCGTTGCCCTGCTGGAAGGTGAACCTCCGCTCCAGTCTTGTCTTTTGCAGACTCTAACAGGTTTTCTTCTAAGATTACCTGTACTTGGCTCCACCCACCTTCCCATCAACTGTGGCTAGCTTTCCTGTCCCTGCTAAAGAAAAGCATCCCCACAACATGATGCTGCTACCACCATGTTTCACAGCGGGGATGGTGTCTTCAGGGTGATGTGCAGTGTTAGTTTTCTGCCACACACAGCATTTTGCTTTTGGGTCAAAAAGCTCAGTTTTGGTCTCATCCGACCAGAGCACATTCTTCCACATGTTTGCTGTGTCCCCCACATGACTTCTCGCAAATTGCAAACGGGACTTCTTATGGCTTTCTTTCAACAATGGATTTCTTCTTGCCACTCTTCCATAAAGGCCAGATTTGTGGAGTGCACGACTAATAGTTGTCCTTTGTACAGATTCTCCCACCTGAGCTGTGGATCTCTGCAGCTACTCCAGAGTTATCATGGGCCTCTTGGCTGTTTCTCTGATTAATGCTCTCCTTGCCCAGCCTGTCAGTTTAGGTGGATGGCCATGTCTTGGTAGGTTTGCAGTTGTGCCATACTCTTTCCAATTTTGGATGATGGATTGAACAGTGCTCCGTGAGATGTTTAATGCTTGGGATATTTTTTTATAACCTAACCCTGCTTTAAATGTATCCACAACTTTATCCCTGACCTGTCTGGTGTGTTCCTTGGTCTTCATGATGCTGTTTGTTCACTAATGTTCTCTAACAAACCTCTGATGGCTTCATAGAACAGCTGTATTTATACTGAGACTAAATTACACACAAGTATCAGAGTAAAGGGGGCTGAATACATATGCACGACACACTTTTCAGATATTTATTAGTAAAAAAATGTTGAAAAACATTTATCATTTTCCTTCCACTTCACAATTATGTGCCACTTGTGTTGGTCTATCACATACAATCCCAATATATTACATTTACATTTTTGGTTGTAACATGACAAAATGTAGAAAATTTCAAGGGGTATGAATACTTTTTCAAGGCACTGTTGTAACAATCATACACACAGGGAGAGGTGCGGTTCTCCATTTTGCTCCAAACTTCTGCATTTTGGTATTTCTCTTAACTCCTATGCAACTACCTGAGGGGGGAGGTGTAGCAATCGTGCACACCAGAGGCAGGCACGGCCCTCACTGTGTTAAGATTCTTTATGTATCCCCTCATTTCCTATCCCTCAGGAATACGTTCAGTGTACATTGCTAAGGGGCTGTCTATGCAATCCTTTTCCCAAATAAGGCAATTGGCTTGCTGTTGTAAGAAGATACCAGTTGATTTTGGGTAGAAAAGAGGCTGTTATGCTTTGTGTGTAGAGGGAGAAGTGAGGATCTCCTGCGTTTTAACATCTCACAGACAGAGAGAAAGGGGAATCTCGCTGTAACCATGAAACTGAGTGCAAGACCAGAAATCCCTTTTGAGCTCATCAGACTGAAATTGCTTAACCCCAGGCATCTATTTGGCAAGTACTTATTTACCTAAACCTCTTTCTGTTATGTGTTTGCTGTGCTGTTGTGCTCTGTGTGTATATATATATATATATATATATATATATATATATATATATATATATATACAGTCAGGTCCATAAATATTGGGACATCGACACAATTCTAACATTTTTGTCTCTATACACCACCACAATGGATTTGAAATGAAACGAACAAGATGTGCTTTAACTGCAGACTGTCAGCTTTAATTTGAGGGTATTTACATCCAAATCAGGGGAACGGTGTAGGAATTACAACAGTTTGCATATGTGCCTCCCACTTGTTAAGGGACCAAAAGTAATGGGACAATTGGTTTTTCAGCTGTTCCATAGCCAGGTGTGTGTTATTCCCTCATTATCCCAATTACAATGAGCAGATAAAAGGTCCAGAGTTCATTTCAAGAGTGCTATGGAATCTGTTGCTGTCAACTCTCAAGATGAGATCCAAAGAGCTGTCACTATGAGCGAAGCAAGCCATCATTAGGCTGAAAAAACAAAACAAACCCATCAGAGAGATAGCAAAAACATTAGGCATGGCCAAAACAACGGTTTGGAACATTCTTAAAAAGAAGGAACGCACCGGTCAGCTCAGCAACACTAAAAGACCCGGAAGACCACGGAAAACAACTGTGGTGGATGACCAAAGAATTCTTTCCCTGGTGAAGAAAACACCCTTCACAACAGTTGGCCAGATCAAGAACACTCTCCAGGAGGTAGGTGTATGTGTGTCAAAGTCAACAATCAAGAGAAGATTTCACCAGAGTGAATACAGAGGGTTCACCACAAGATGTAAACCATTGGTGAGCCTCAAAAACAGGAAGGCCAGATTAGAGTTTGCCAAACGACATCTAAAAAAGCCTTCACAGTTCTGGAACAACATCCTATGGACAGATGAGACCAAGATCAACTTGTACCAGAGTGATGGGAAGAGAAGAGTATGGAGAAGGAAAGGAACTGCTCATGATCCTAAGCATACCACCTCATCAGTGAAGCATGGTGGTGGTAGTGTCATGGCGTTGGCATGTATGGCTGCCAATGGAACTGGTTCTCTTGTATTTATTGATGATGTGACTGCTGACAAAAGCAGCAGGATGAATTCTGAAGTGTTTTGGGCAATATTATCTGCTCATATTCAGCCAAATGCTTCAGAACTCATTGGACGCCGCTTCACAGTGCAGATGGACAATGACCCAAAGCATACTGCAAAAGCAACCAAAGAGTTTTTTAAGGGAAAAAAGTGGAATGTTATGCAATGGCCAAGTCAATCAACTGACCTGAATCCGATTGAGCATGCATTTCACTTGCTGAAGACAAAACTGAAGGGAAAATGCCCCAAGAACAAGCAGGAACTGAAGAAAGTTGCAGTAGAGGCCTGGCAGAGCATCACCAGGGATGAAACCCAGCGTCTGGTGATGTCTATGCGTTCCAGACTTCAGGCTGTAATTGACTGCAAAGGATTTGCAACCAAGTATTAAAAAGTGAAAGTTTGATTTATGATTATTATTCTGTCCCATTACTTTTGGTCCCTTAACAAGTGGGAGGCACATATGCAAACTGTTGTAATTCCTACACCGTTCACCTGATTTGGATGTAAATACCCTCAAATTAAAGCTGACAGTCTGCAGTTAAAGCACATCTTGTTCGTTTCATTTCAAATCCATTGTGGTGGTGTATAGAGCCAAAAGTGTTAGAATTGTGTCGATGTCCCAATATTTATGGACCTGACTGTATGTATATATAAAATATTTCTACTGCACCCTTTTGACCTTTTAGTAATAAATCTTACTTTCTGAAAGTGTTGAACTGTTTCTATAGCTCTTTAATGTAACTTACTAATCCTTGCCGCTGAAGAGCGCTACTATGAGTGTTTAACCCTCTGTATAACCGGTCTGTGGAGATAGCGGTATACCAACGATTAACCAATCATCCTAGTGTATTGCTGAGTTTCCTCTTTCTCTGTGCAAACAGGAGGTGGTGGCAGTGTGAAGGGTTAATTGCGTAATTAACCTCACCCAGTAACAAACGCTCCCAGGCTGCTGGTGCGTCGATTGTGGCCCAATTAGCTGGAAAATCGGTGTGCAGGGTGCAGCTGGGCGTAGTATTGTTACACACGTGGCATCGCGGTTTCAGATTGGCTAGTCCTTTGGTCACGAGTTTGGTGGGAAGGACAGGGGTCTGACGTTGCGCATGTCACAACTGTAGTACCATCAATTCAAAATGCAATGGAGATGGATAAAGGTGGATATGTTTGAAGTCCAGCCTGTGTGGTCAGTCTACAATCAAGAAATAAGTGTAGACGTGATGGGACAGGAAGTATCTTATTTGCAGGATCAACAGGTGAAGATCAAGAGAAAAAAGAAAAATAACACAGCCACCAAATTTAAAGACAGGTAAGCTGCAATATATGACATTTTTGGTTTTATGTTTAAATATACTTTAAACACAGCAAAGCCAAATGTAAAAATTGCACCTTTTAATTTGTTAAATGAAAGGTTTTTGATACATACAGCAAAATATACCCTTTATAGAAAAACTCAACTGAACACAATTGTTATCTAAAATCATAACTGCAGCCTTTTCAGTGATTGTAGACTTTTATGTTTGTGTACATGCTTCAAGGATTTGAATCTTTACTCCTGTGTGTGGCTTCACCTTCCCAGCATAGGAGCGAATTAGCTCAGAAAGAAGACATATACATGTCTCTCAGACGCAACAGAAGCTTTTCTTATATTATCAGTGATTAGGATATAGTATATTGTTTTTAAATAGACATCTTGTTTGCAAAGAGTTAATTGATAATATTGCATTATTTCACTAAGCCATTGTTTTAAAATAATCATATATATATTTTAATTATCCCTATTTTCAGTTAGAGTTCTACTTTAATGAAAATTGTTGCAGAAACGGCAGTCAAATTAATGTGTTTGCAGTTCTCCAATATTTACCTAAACTAGAATCAACAAGTACCTTGTATATGTGAAACACGTATCTGTTTTAATTAAACTGTACTGTTGCTGCATTTTGATATATTCCATAAAGTATTTAATACGACGGCATATTGCTTAAACACAAACGTCAATATAGAAATCCTCAAATATATGCAGTGTGATCAAGCTTGGATTAAAAGCATCTGTGTGCTTGTCAATAAAGAATTGTGATGAGTTCAGTGGCATCATATTGAAGGTGTATTAATACGCCGGATCCTATTGGCTTATCAGCTGATTGTTTAGAATGTAAATGAATCTGCTGATGGATCCAGTGACTGATGGCTTAAATTCCAATTAATCAATTGCTTCATCAGTTTCTTAATTCAGATCAAATATCTCTTGAGTGCACATAGTTCTTTCTGTGGTATTAGGAGAAATGAATGCTTTAGAACTAATTTTCATCAATCTCTTATAAATGCCAATATGTTTTTCTCTTTTGTCCCAGGTGATGACATTATGGCTTAAATGTTTGGAGATATATTACAGTGGCTTTTTAGTTAGTATGAAAGCTTAACTTTGCTTTTTGTGTTTTGAACGAAACTCTCTCCACAGGACACATCATGCTGTTCTTTTGTTTCTGCGCATCTTGTTGTCTGCTTAAAATTTTCATGCACTTCCATTTAAATGATTTAAAAATAAAGTTGCTGGTATTTGATATACATAGTCGCTGTCTATTTTCTCTTTGTTTCGTGAAGGTTTGTATGCCTTCTGTCAATGATTCTTCTTGGGCTGCTCCCACTACAAAGCTGCGTCCAACTATTTATGACAGGAACGTGCCCTATTTCACAAAAGCCTATCAATTAATGTATCAACAGTCTTCTGTGTGACACTCATACCAGCTGATCTTAATTTGATTGCCATGAAAACTATCGTTTCCTGACAACTCTTGTCAATTATACAAAATAAAATCAAGTATTCATAAGCAGACTGTAACTGGATAGTGTCAGGCAGATTTAATAATTCAGTTTTACTGAGGATTAACTGGCATTTGTTGTAGCTAATGTTCGCTTGTGTAAAAAATTTATTGAAACAAGCCTTTAGAGATAAAGAGAAGGTAGACTTAATATTTTCCCTGAGTCAGGTTTTCTGCTTTTGTGAAGAGGGCTTGATACAGAATAGTGGCATATGCTTTTATTACTACATTCAGGCTTACAGATTGGGGAATGCTGTATGTTATTTTTTTATTTTGTTCCTTTTTACTTGCATATGTAGTTTTATATATTATTATTATAAATTAAACTTCATTAGTTAATGATCTTACATGGTCTCATAATTGGTAGAAATTCATAATACTACTAGAGAGTAATAGTAATCAGTTCTTTTAGGTGGTTTTCAAGGTTTAAGTTTTTTGACTTCTTGTTGGTCAAATTGAAATACTTATCTCTGTGATTTATACTTTGATCAAGTTTTTTTTTTACTTACTTGCTGTCACTGGTCAGTCTGTATCCTGTATACATGTGTGTTATGAGCTGTAGGCAAAGAAAGAACAAACTCTCCAAGTAGAAATGGTGCAAATGATTGCTCCGGCTACCCCCAATACATCCCAAATCAGGTTATACCAAGATTCATATGGTTTTCTTACAAGGCTGTTGTTGAGTGTTCTGGGTTTGCATTGTGGTTTAGAAAATGTCCCCAATTGGATGGGCTTGGACCACATCAACTATCCCTCTATAGATAACCTGTTATAAACATGAGCAATTCAGACTGACGTAATGAAAACATGTATGAATAAAAGCCACCTTTATCGAAAATTTCACGTCAAATAATTTGTAGATCCAGAGTCACAGACAGCAAAAGTTATACGCAAATTCAACTTTTCTTGGAGAAAGAAAGCTTGTGCTCGTTCCTCCTGCTTCCAAAATGTCCTCCATGTTGGTAAATGAGGCTGCCCATCGTTGGTTCATCAAATAACTTAAAATGGAAGTGTATTAGGTGGGAACATTTGGGACCAATGGTGACCCTATCACCACAGGGTCACTAGTAAACTAAGTAACACCCTATAAAAGAAGAGCTTCTATACTAACTTTTCGGTGGCCCGTGTCTACACCTCTGCCACTTTGATGCTTCTGGTCACCGCAAGTATTCCCAATTCCAACTGTGTTGAATACCTCCTTCCACGTTGCACGCTTAGGTTTCTTCTGCTGGTTTTTGCTTCCTGTTGTGTCGTAGGAATTAGTGAGAGAAAATGCATTGTGTGGGGACAAGGTCACTTTAAACTTTCGTTAGTAATCTTAAAACTCCAGTGATGATATGAGACCCAAATTAACTCATATCATGTCCATTTTTATAAGTTTTTAGTAGTTAGGAAAATAAAACACTGGCAGAATCCAATAGCAGTTCATGAGGGATTCCCTCATCAACATTGACTGTCTTGATGGGGATTGGGCGAAAGATAATGGCATCATCTATGGCTTCCCTTAGTTGGATACAATCTTTTGTCTTTTTAAATGAAGGTAATTGTCTGTCATAGCACACTAGTTAAAGGGTGGTAAAAAGCCCTTTTGGTGCACACGCTAGGGGTACAGTATGTAAGAGAAGAAGGTTTTTTGCACAACATTGTCTATTAAAAAGTACAAAAGTGTGCAATAAATGTTGCTGTCCTGAAACATATTGCTATATAATTTGATTTGCTCTGTAAAAAACATAACTTACAGGTTTCTATAGTATATAATGATGATAATCCTGTATGGATAAATCACTCATGACTGCATATTTTTTGCTTTCCATTAGTTACGTTTATTAATAATGATAATACTAATAAACATTTTTATTGAGCAAAAATTCTAAAAAAAAATAACATTGAATATTATAGTACAAATGAAACAGCCAGATATTTTTATTCTATCAACAAATCTATTGCCATCTAGTAGGACTTTCATGTCTAGACTGTATTAATTCAGGAGGAGTTTTGATGAGTATTAATGATTTTGGGTCCAGTGTTGGTGAGTGCTATTGAGAGCTAACTTGGCACAACACAATCTGTCTCTTCTGAATAAAAGGGAAGCGGGCTATGAGATAAGTTATTGATGAAATTAACTGCTGAAGTGGAGAGGAAATGCAGTAGGCCAATACATGTCATACTGTGCAGTCAACCGTTCACAAGAGCCACATTGGTCTTGAACCATATTGATCTAAGCTATAATTCTAAATGAAATTGATGGATGTAGAGAAACATAAAGAGTCACAGGCATTGCTTTATGTAAAAGAAATATTATGGGCATCAAATAGTTAATACACTGAAAGTACTTATCAATGTATGACATTAATACTGACATTCCACTACATTATAGTGCTCTCAAATTGTAATAATAGTCACATAAAACATGACAAAGTGCCAGATGACATACTTAAATGGAATCTATAGTCTATTTACATATGTTGATGTGTGGATTTGATCAGTGAGTATGTGAGGACTACCCTGTTTGCTTATGATATGTATATAAGCTATGTTTGTGTATTGAGTACAGCACAGTGAGTATACTTTACTGTTCCCCTTTTTGATAATCTATGAGCCTGCATAAAAAGAATGTAGACAATATATGTGGCTCATCCTGTCATTCTTTTTTTTCTTAGGACTTGCTGCACTTATTAATTACCGTATTTTTCGCTCCATAAGACGCACTTTTTTCCCCCTAAAAAAGGGGGGAAAATGTCAGTGCGTCTTATGGAGCGAATATAAGGTGGCCGATCCGGTATTTCCGCCGCCACCATGTCAGAATACCGGGCCGGCTGCTCAGCTGTTCTCTGCGGCAGGAACTTACCTGTTCCTCGGTCCAGCGCTGTAGTCTTCCTGCTTCGGCTTCTTCCCGCCCCGACATCTGTGACAGATGGGTGCCCAGTGCGCATGCACGAGAAGCGCTGCGCTTGTGAATGGTACGGTGTCTTCTGGGACACATGACAGGTCCCAAAAGACGCCGGGCCATTCACAAAGCGCAGCGCTTCTCGTGCATGCGCACTGGGCACCCGGCTGTCAAAGTCGGGTGCCCACAGTATAGGAAGGAGAACTCCGCGGAAGTGGGAGCGGGTACCTGTCAAATTCAGGTACCCGTTCCCCCTCCCTCCCTAAAGGTCCGCAGTGTCTGGTTATGCCCTGTACTGTCTGCAGTCTCTGGTCATCTGTACTGTCCGCAGTCTCTGGTCATCTTCTGTACTGTTTGCAGTCTCTGTTCATCCCCTGTACTGTCTGCAGTCTTTGGTCATCTCCTGTACTATGTCCGTAGTCTCTGGTCATCTCTTGTACTATGTCCGCAGTCTGTGGTCATCTCCTGTACTATGTCCGCAGTCTCTGGTCTTCTCCTATACTGTGTCTGCAGTCTCTGGTCATCTCCTGTACTATGTCCACAGTCTCCAGTCATCTCCTGTACTGTGTCCGCAGTCTCTGGTCATCTCCTGTACTGTGTCCGCAGTCTCTGGTCATCTCCTGTACTGTGTCCGCAGTCTCTGGTCATCTCCTGTACTATGTCCACAGTCTCTGGTCATCTCCTGTACTATGTCCACAGTCTCTGGTCATCCCCTGTACTGTCTGCAGTCTCTGGTCATCTCCTGTACTATGTCCGTAGTCTCTGGTAATCTCCTGTATTATGTCTGTAGTCTCTGGTCATCTCCTGTACTATGTCTATAGTCTCTGGTCATCCCCTGTACTATGTCCCCAGTCTCTGGTCATCTCCTGTACTATGTATGCAGTCTCTGACCATCTCCTGTACTATGTCTGCAGTCTCTGGTCATCTCCTGTATTATGTCTGTAGTCTCTGACCATCTCCTGCACTATGTCTATAGTCTCTGGTCATCCCCTGTACTATGTCCCCAGTCTCTGGTCATCTCCTGTACTATGTATGCAGTCTCTGGTCATCCCCTGTACTGTCCGCAGTCTCTGGTCATCCCCTGTACTGTCCGCAGTGTCTGGTCACTTCCTGTACTATGTCTGCAGTCCATTGGTTCAGAATATTTTTTTTCTTGTTTTTCTCCTCTAAAACCTAGGCGCATCTTATGGAGCGAAAAATACGGTATATAACTAGCTCCTATATGGATAGTTTGCTAGTTTGTGTATGAGATGCAGTCATGAAAATATGGAAATTCAAGTGTGTAAAATGTGGAGATCATATCAAAGCTTATGTGTGCTATTTTTGCTGCATAGGTCAGGTAAACATACACTTGTGGCTGTGTTCACTGTTTCTCTGAAAAGTGATCTGCAGTGGATCACTTTTTACAGGCTTTTGATAGGCAGCTTGAAGTTGATATGGTGCCTCCTCACCGTCTGCTGTAACCCTTAAAACTCCTCAGCAACGTGTTTTTGTTGTGTTTGGTGGAAGTACTGCCTGCCAAGCATGACCTGTAATATCAGTGTTGCCACATTGCAGTAGCCATGCTAACTTGTGGCTGGGAGGTCAGGGGGTAGAAAAATCAGGGCCACCTATTTTACCCCCCCAGGTATCCCATGTAATCAAGTCCTTAACTGTATACTTGCTGACATTACACACTTACAATATATACTGACAAAAAAAACCCATAAAATGTCTGATACCTTTTTACAATTGATTGCAAGGGCTTGCTTGCTTATTGGTGGCCACTGCAGGTAACTGTACTGATCATAGGAAACGGAAAATATCTTGATGTTATCAATATATCTATTGTTTATTCATTCTACTTCAGTCTCTACCTTTGTTCCTAAATAACTGATCTAATCAAATGACACTAGCTCAGCAAGCTTTTATAGTAAAGGCATTTATTAATATCATGCTGTACCTTTTTGTATATATATGTGCTGTATTTTTTTTTTGCTAATTTGTATCATACTCCCATTGTGTATTTTTAATGTTTTTTTGTGGCTTTCCTTTTAAAGTGATTGTAAATGCCCTTTAAAAAGAATAATGAACAGGTTTATACTTACCTGCAATAGTATTGTACAGAGTCGCCGCGAACCTCGCCGGTACCCCTGGCTCCTCTCTTCCACAGAGTGTCCCCATAGAAAGACGCTTTCTATAGTGGCACTCATGTGGGCTCACTTCTGAGCCTTGATATTTGTGTCTAGTCACACAAACAGTGGTACTTGGCCCCCACTCCCTTGTCACTGGCTTTGATTGACAGCAGTGGGAGCCAATGGCTCCTGTTACTTCAGCAAAGCCCAAAAAAACAGTAAGAGAGGGGAAAGAAGAGCAGCAGACAGACAGAGCACTGGATCAAATAGGGGTTCAGGTAAGTAAAGGGGGGGGGAGAGTGAGGGGGGGTTACTAATACCTAAACATGTTTTACCTTAATGTAGGCAGTGCATTAAGGTAAAAAATTCTTAGCCTTTATAACCACTTTTATGTCTTCAAGTCAAGCTTGACTTTTGCATTCATTTCCTTTGTTAGAAGTAGTGCAACCATCATGGTCAATCACTGATAGCACTTCTGGGCACTAGTTCATGTGTGGCTCAGTTGCACACACAGACTGCAAGGTGCTATCTATTTCTCGCTACTTTTAATTTTGTAATAAAACTGGACCAAACCTATTGTAACATAAATATAGTTCATTATAATTAACTCACACAAGCAACCTCTGGGCTTCATTGAACAGAACCCAGAAACTGTTTGCATTGACATCGCACTGACAGATGCTGGAAAACAGAAAAAAATGAAGTTGCTGCGGGGCAAAATAGCTAGATATTTTTTGAGACAGCAAAATAAACAGCTTAAAGCAGTAATAAGCCCAAAAGCAAACATTTATTATATTTAAGCTTACAAATTCTTAGATGTGATGGCTGCATTGGTTTTCTTTTTAGGCTTTTTTCCCCCTTATTTGCACCAGGTGATCTGGCCAGTAAGTCTGTTGTTTTTCAAAATAACAAGCTCTCCTGCAGATGTAGCAGTTATAGGAATGAGATAAACCATTTATCGCTGGCAGAGGTGCTTGCAATGGTCAGTATTTATGTAAAACCTTTATCCCAAAAGGAAAAAATATCAACTTTAGGTAGACTGGTCCTTCACTTAAGAAAATGTGAGCAACAACTAGTAAAGCGAGTGTAAATCGGAAGTCTCAGTGGTATAAATAGCCAATGACATAAATATGGAAATGTGTCCATATAGGGGCACAGATGTCATTAGCATCCTGTCCCCGTGTTTATGTGTGCTGTGGGGAGAGGTTTAGAGTAAAAAAAAGAAAAATCACAATTTGATAGTTTGAATAGAGATGAGTTTGGAGGACTCCCAGGCACATCTCTAATGGAAAACACATACTGCCTGCCATTTTGGGAAACCCCTATCAAATCCTCCTAGTCTACACATCACATGGCCAGCAGTATGGAGCAAATTATCAAGGTGTCCTTTGCACTATGCTTCGCACTCCCTGTCACCCAGCATACCTACCACTGCCTTTTTGACTCTGAACCCTCCTGCCTCCCAGCATATCTGATGTTGCACACAACATCTCAGACACTCCATATATCTGTCTGCCAGAAAATGCCCGTCACCCCCCCCCCCCCCCCCCACCACCGATTTTGATTTCTAATCACTTTCTGTCTTTGTGGCAATGGTCACCATGACAAATGGGGAGGTAAATCTCCACAGTGGGGACTTAACAGCAGGATGGCTATACTGTGTGACACGGCGGTATAAATATCAGGACTGGATGAACAGCAATACAATTGGCAGTTAACCCCTTCGCTCCGGCGCCACCTGGCCCTTTAAGGGTTTCAGAAGCCGGGAGGCGAGGTTTAGGGTCATGTGACCGCCGGGACATGCCGTCACGGCGGTCACATGATCGGGAAAGGTCCTGATCAAAAGAGGAGATCGGGACCTTTCCATGAGCACCGGGCGCGCGCTCTCAGCACATATGTTCTTTTTTAATAGAGGTTGCACATTTGCGTTCGGCTGGCATGAAGAGGTTAATACAGTTTCCGCATATGTATTTCTGTTGTGTGTTCATCTGTTTGCCTTGGAGTTCAGCTTTAGCCCTGGTTCACCCTGAATGCGATATTAAAATTGTTCTACTTCACTTGATGTATCAAGATTTCCAAGCCGCAGGCTAGTGTGATTTCAGGTGCGACTTGCCTGACATCTGTGCGTCTTCATTATCTAATGGAACATTGCATATTCATACAAAATGAAAAGTTTTAATACATTTTATGATGACTTTTTTTAAAGGTCAAATGGCAGTTTTCTGGACTCTGCATAACCTGGATAAAAGAAATGTGCTAAAATAAAAGCAAACGTTTTCAGAAACAAATATGATACTATGATACTTTTGACTTTTGTTTAATGCATTTCATAAATGTTCATTCATCTGGTGGTCAGGTTGTTGCTAATTGCTGACAGTTTCATGCTGTTCAGGACTAAGTAAAACTACATGTGAAAATAACAGGGTTTCACCCAACTTGTAGCCTTTGTGATCCTTTCTGTAGGAAGCCAGACATCTTTAATGAAGTAAATGTAATATGCCAATCTAGTTCACTGATATAAGGGATGACATGACATATCATGTTAAAAGACGATATCAAGAGACATCAGATATGTGGCTACCGTTCCTCTTTTTTTTCTCTTCCAAGCAGCAATGTGTCATATGGTGTTTAGGTGGTGGTTTTGAATGTAGTGGAACTGCAAATTCTTATAGTGAAATTGTGAAAAACAGTGGAATTTTTTTATTAAGGGCAAGGAGTTTAGCAAGAAAAAAATTCCCTAGACCTTAGTGAATGAAGTGAAGCTCTGCTTGCTTGTGCCATCAAAACATGTGCACACAAAATTGCTGTTTTTTTTTCCTTGCATGGTATTCTTTACAAAGTGAAATTTCACCACATTTACTTAATGCTGTGGAAAATCCATTTGCAAAGTGTAACTACCCTTGCAACATGAACAGGTTATTTGCCGTTTGTAAATCAACCCCTTTATCTCCATCTTTAAAAGACTTGCACTTCTCTAAAAATTTTAATTTTTTTACATACTTGTCTGTAAAATCCATTTCTTGGAGTACATCACGGAACACAGAGCAGGCTATTCATGACTATGAGGGTTATAGGCCATCTAGGTGAATGGACACTGGCTGACCAATCAGAGAGGAGGTCCTCCCCTATATAGCCCCTCCTATACAGGAACTACTTCAGCTTTTGTAGCAAGCAATGAAAATTTCAGAAAGAGGGGCGGGACCTATGTGTCCCGTGATGTACTCCAAGAAATGTATTTTACAGGTAAGTATGTAGAAAAAAATTCATTTTTTTTTTATCGTACAACATGGGACACAGAGCAGGCTATGCATGACTATGTGGTATGTTACGGGAAAAGTAAGAAATTTGAGGGGAGGGTGACACCATGATAGCCACTGTCCATAATCCCTCAGGACCGCCCTTAAAAGGCTGCGGCCAAAGGCAGAATCCTCTGCGGATCTGACATCCACCTGGTAGAACCTTGTGAATGTGTGAACCGAAGAACATGTAGAGGCCTTGCAAACCTGAGCCACTGACGCCTTATGTCGGATTGCCCAAGATGCCCCCACACTCCTGGAAGAGTGTGCTTTCACCCAAAGGGTTATCTTTTGCCGTAGGCTTGAATGATCAGTTGGCGGATCAAATGAGAAATAGTCACCTTGGATGCCGCCTGCCCCTTCTAGGCCCCTCTTGCAGCACAAATGTACCACATCAAAGGTATGCAGAGATCTTTCTCTTGCTGACTGAGGCCTAGGAAAGAATGAAGGCAGAACTATGTCCTAATTGAGATGAAAGCTAGAAACCACCTTTGGTAAAAAAGCATGGTTGAGGTCGCAACACCACCTTATCATGATGCAAAACCAGATATAGTTCTCTGCAAGATAGAGCTGCCAGCTCCGACACCCTTCTCGCAAAAGTGATTGCCGCTGGAAACAGCACCTTATGAGTAAACAGGACCAGTGGAATCTCTTAAATATGTTCAAATGGGGGCTTTTGCAAAACTTCCAAAACCAAATTCAGGTCCCAAGGACACAAAGGCAACCTGGCAGGAGCTGCATGCATCACTCCTTGTAAAAAAGTGCAGACCAAAGAGTGAGATGCAATAGGCCTCTGGAAAAAAAGTTAATGCTGAAACCTGGCCCTTAATGGTACCAACAGCCTACTTCTTCAACCCTGTTTGAAGAATCGACAGAATCCTGCCAATCACATACGTTTGTGGGTGCCATTTGTGAACCCCACACCAGGCAATGTAAGCCTTCCAGGTTCTGTTATAAATGTTCCTAGAAACTTAGTTTCTAGCACCCAACATGATAGGGAAGACAGAATCCAACACTCTCCTATCCTTCAGGATCTGTTTTTCAATAGCCATGCCATCAAATTTAGTGACCATAAAGTTGGGTTCAATATAGAACTTTGAGACAACAGGTCTGGCTGATATGGCAGGGCCCACGGCCCATCTACTGCCATCTTCACTTTTGAGAATTGCCAAGAGACTGATTGGTCAGGTGTGCATAGCTCTCTTCTAGAGTCAGGACCAGGATTCTGGGCTCCACTCCGGCAGACAGAAAGTCATTGCCATTGAGTCAGGAGGGCTCCACCTAGGAGAGGTGGAAGCCAGAGCAGCAAGGGGCTGCTAGCTGTGTGCAAAAAGCCATTTTTTGGAAGGAGGCTGTGTGCGTTCAAGGAGTCCAACGCTGTGTGCTGGGACTAGCCAGTGGTCTGGGAGACCCATATCAATAGAGGTACTGCTAACAAGCAGGGCTGATAAAGAAAGCCAGGAGGCTGAATATTTTGTTTCTATTGATGGTGGATACCCCTGCGTGGGAAAGCTGTTATGTGGAACTTTCTTTTAAATAAAATTGGGCAAAAACAGCCCTTAAAAAAAGAAGCAAGTGAGTGACTGTTTAAAAAGCTCTACCCTTGGTGCTAGTTCCTACAACATGCATAGCTGTGCGCAGCTGTATACACTGGTGCTCTCATAAGCACAATTATAGATTACAGACATATGAAAAAATGTGAAGTTTTTTTGCATACTCCTGTACATTATAGTCCTGTTTAGGTTGCACATGCTCAGACTCCCATAAGCAAGAGGCTTCTTACATGAATAAAGTGCTCCTTTATCATCTTAACACTATTTAGCTATTAACCTGCACTGTACTTGAGAAGGTTGGGCTGACCATCAAGGATACTCTTGCCTCATGACCAGCTATGATTGGATGAATCTCAACATTGCATACTAAAGAAAGGAGGTATACATTTGTTCTGTAGTTTAGTTTATAAAACATAATGTAAACCATTGGCTTGTGTGTGTGCCAGTATCAGTATAATTATATAGTACAAGTACAGTAAGCCAAAGTCAAAAATAATATTTCTGTTTAAGGACTTTCTACAAGTGCATTCTGCTGTTTTCATTAAGTTCTTTTATAAATGAAGGCTTTCTCTTGATTTACATTTTTTTTCTTATTCACACCCCTTTTAGCAGCAATATACAGTATATACACAGACACAGTTAGATATTTCCCTGACCGTTGAGCAGAATTGGACCATTTTTTCTCCCCAGTGCTTAGTTGCCTCCTCCCATTAATTTCCCTTTGGCTAAATAAGAGAACACGTTTACACACTTTGATGTCTAAGGGGAAAAGGCTATTTTTTTGTTGTTCATTGAGGGACTCAACAATGTAGTAATTCTTGGATATTTGGGTTATATGCTAATCCCTACAGGTGGACACAGACAAAAAAAAGGATTGAACGACAGTCCCCATATAACCCGACCTAAAACCATCATGCTTCAGTTTTTTGCTAGTTTCCTATGAGGTTGGCGGCATTTTCGTCAGTTCTGCTGAGGACAATGAAAAAATATTTTTGCTTTTTTTTTCTGGTCCTTCGCAGGTGTTTTTTTCCTTTTTAATCAAGACCTTTAATATGATGCATGAGCTGGTCTCTGTACAACAGCTGTCCTGATATGCTTTTGTCCATGCTTGGATCAGGTTGGACCAAAGGTTGCAGGTCTAGCCTGGAATGTGACCTTCAGGTACTGGGCTCAGCTTGTAGCACTTTCCAGACCTTCATGTACTGTATTAGCTTCAAGGCGCTCTCCAGGTGTAGAGCTGTGGCAAAGCCTCCAGTCTCTGAATAATTAGGCCCATGGGTTGGGCGACTACAAACTGGAATGTGACCTTTGTCCACAGGACTCTGCATTGTGGCACTTTCCAGACTTGTGTACTTTGTAAGTTAGCCACAGAGCATTTTTTAGTTTCAGAATATTGGTACACCTCCTGGCATAACACAATCTTCAATGAATGTGTGTGTGTGTGTGTCTATGCCTTTAAAAGTAGCAAAGATATCCAGTGAAGTGGCATTTTCACACTTTGCATTGAGGTGCTTTTAGATCTGTCTGTTCTGTGTTAGCCATACTGCTCTCTCCAGTTTTGGAACCTCTGGTGCACCTAGTCTCTGATGTCTCCAGTGTAAGTGTAAGGTGTACTAATAATATCCTGCTATGTGGCCTTTAAGCACTGAATGCTTTGTGTATTGTAGGGAGCACTCCCCTGGTCCAGAGCAGTGACAAAGTCAAGTCTCTGTACGCCTTCATTGTGTGAACCTCTGAATAGTGTGATATAAACCTATTTTGTGACGTTCAAACATTGGGTTTTATATTGTCCCACTTTCCAAACTTTTTTGTACTGTCTCAGCTACAGACTAATTTCTGTTTTTAGAGTCGTGGCACAAACTCTCTGTGACTGTAAGTCTGGTTGCTGTTTTTGAATCTTGATATTTAGCTCTTTCGCACTGCACTCTGTATTTTATCACTTCTCAGTTGCTTGTGTACTATATTAATATCTTGCTGAGTATTTTCAGTTTATTAACTGTGGCACAGCCTGTGGGTGTGACCCAGTCTTTCTTATTACATTTAATGGTTAATGCTGGTTGGGCTGAAGAAAAAGGAACCACATCACAATTTTAACCTTTAGGTGCCTTTTTGTACTGTGGTGAATATTCAGCCTGAAGAAACTTTGTGCAGACATTAGCAAAAAGGGACAATGTGGTTTGTGCTTGTACTCCTTGTTTCTTTCCCTCCCTTTGGCTTGAAAGTAAGTTTATCCTTGCTGCTGGTTCAGGTACATTTTTCGGTCTTAGTCTACTGCCTGCTTTCAGTGACTTATTACCACTGGATGCCATTGCCTTTTTTTAATATAGTTGTTTACCGCTATGTGGTGCAACATGTCTGTTAAATAAAGCACAGGCGACAGTCCCACTGCAAAGGTTGATACTCCACTACTGTTTAACTGACTGATTCACCGGTATCCTCAGTGGCAACCAATGCCTTTTTGGATCATGTGACCCCAATTTCTAAAGGGGCATCCTCATCAGCACCTTCTATAGCACTGCTGCCTGTGCCTGAGGCCTACATTGTGTTTACCAGGTCTCTTATCTGATATTGTGTCTGTCTTTGCAAGATTAATGGAACAGCCTGCTCACAGACCTTCAGTTCATGTCTTGGTGTCATCTGTGGCAGAACCTAGTTCTCTCTACACCTCGCACTGTCTGACTGAGACAGGGAGCCGCACAAGGCCCGCCCCAACATCTGATTTGTTCCCCGGACAGAGAACACACTTGATCCCGCCCAATTAGCTTCACAGCTTTGCCCATCACATTCCCCATGAGATGGGAGGCCCAGCCTTTAGGATGGGGATCGCCTCCGAGACCCGCCCAGTGAGTAGAGCTCCATTGCTTGACTCTCAGACTGAGAATCCGCCTACCCAGCCTCAGCTCTAGGCTTGGAGCTTGTCAGGTGGTGTCCGCAGTGAATGGGCTGACAAAAGCCCAGGGATCAGGACGCTTAGTACTCATGGCGACCTTGCGCCTGGGATTTGTCGAGCGCTGGACTAACATCAGAGCCTTTCCTACCGTCAGGACACACTGATAGTTTGGGAAAAACAGGGTAGGCTGGTTGTACAGAAGTCAGTCGGTAAATCGACTTCTGTACAATCAGGCTGCCCATACATGGGTCGAAGTTTGTCTGGCCCCTGCTGAACTGCCCAAATTTCAATCCATCTAAGGCCATCTTTACTGCATTTTTCTGCATCCTTGCAACGTACTCTGAAAGCTCCCAAGCCTCACCTCTATCCTCTTATTTCCTTTTGTTTGAAATGAACAGTGCACTCTAGTTGTAGTTCTATAGGCAGCTGCATACAACCCCTATGAAAAAGAATTACCACATTTGTTTCTCCCTCAATGGACTTCAAAAAAATTATTTTACAGTAAGTACAAAAATATTTTTTTTTATTCAGAAATTTTATTATTTACATGCTCTGAGTGTGTTTTTCTTTTTATTACCGTTGTGCAGTTGTTTAGTAATCCAGTGCTGCACTATATATTCCATACACAGTATATTCCCTAATGATAGTAAGAACAGAACTCTCCCCTTGTTTTCTCTCCTTTGTAGGGTCTTGCTTCATTCGCACTGATCAGCTAGATGGTGAAACAGACTGGAAACTGAAAATTGCAGTGAGCTGTACGCAAAGATTACCAGCTTTAGGAGTAAGTGTTGACTTTATTTACATCACAGGTGCTAGATTTTCAGTGCATATTATACAGCAGATCCATATATATTGTTTATTGTACTTTGTACTTTACCTTTAGGAAGTCCCTGCTATATTGAATAAGTCCAATAGTTATACAATTCAGTGTGTTAATTGCTTCCCTCTCTGAAGACAGCCAGTATATAAACTCAGATTTTAGTAGTGCTCCTAGTGCAATGTAATAACTAACATCCTTTAAGGGTCCTTTCTCACTGATGCGCTTTTGTGCAGCTGGAGGGTCTTTTCAAACTGATGCACTTTTGATGCCTTCCCATTGACTTGCAATGGAAGGTGCCTTTTTGGTGCACTTTTGAAAAACTGCACCAAAGATGCAGCATGCAGAACATTTTAAAGCACAGCGCACTTGCTGTGTGAACAGTTACATGGGATTTAATAGGGAATAGTTTTCAAGCGCTTTTGTTGCCTTGGAAAGCACGGCAAATGTGTGAAAGGGGCCTACATCCTTACATTTTAGCAAGATTGGGCTTCAAGTGGGAAAATACTAAAATACTCACCTTTTAGCAAGATTGGACTACCTGTGGGATAATACTTGGTTAGAGATGCAGAGCAGGAGCACTGATTGGCTGCCTCTACCTCAGCAGTCAGTTGGTGTCTTTGCCTCACACAGATCAAGCTGTGTCTTTCACTACAACTGTGACCAGCAAGCATCAGCTTGAACCTGCTAGAAGTAAAATTCGGGGTTGTAGTATTACTCTCTAATAGGGAGCATCAGCTGAGATGGTGAAATTATTGAACCTAAAAGTAGGGATTAGGTGCTCTTTAAAAAAATGCCTGACTTGTGAAAAAGTGTTTAAACAATGTTTTTTTCATATATGTATTTGGACTATAGGTAAATTCCATTTAAACTATGATACACATATTTCCCTGCATTTTCTATATTTTGTACACAAGTTTCAAATCATGGTTACCTAAAACTTAGCAACTGGCAGATATGATTGCTGCTCTGGTCAATTTAGGCCAGATTAGGGTAACAATCTAAAGTCTGTGAGTACCAACAAATGAGTCCATCCAGTTTTGCTTATATATAAAGGTCTAAATACCTTATTCAAGCGTAATTTCCTCAAGCAAGAAGTTTCTGACCAAGATACTGCCTCAGTGCGCCAATCAAATAAACACACATTTATGCTTAGGCAATTTGAGATTTCTGAAAGTTAGATGGTCAACAGCCCTCTACTTGTTTAAGTGTTCATGCCTTTGGCTATTTGTAGGTTGTTTATGAGCCTAGTACACATTTTTTGGCACTTTCCCTTGCCCGAGAAGCCATGCACAACAGTTCTGCATTTGGAAAATACTTCAGATGAGCATGTTTGGGTCAACGCAGATGCAAGGAAGCTTTGGCATGTACAAGAGTAATGCTACGTACAGCCATTCACTTGCATGGCAGGCTGCAGGTGGCACGTGGGCCTCCCAATCATGGGAAAGCGCTGGGAAATCTATATTAGGTGCATAAAAATCTTGTATATACCCTTTTTCATGAACCCTAGTTCTGTCTACATATTTAACTGCCCTTTTAATTGCAAAGCTAGCTTCCGCACTGTCAGTACTGGATACTTAGTAATAGGGATGGCAGCATCATATCTGAAATCTTTCATATTGTTTGTCCTGATAATTTAATATCACATGCACTGGTGTTGTTTTGGGGGGACCTGGTGTTAGAATAGCACACTGTCATGCAGAATTTACACACGTATCTGAAACATCCAATGTAATCATTTCAAAAGTGTAGAAATGACAGCTCGGGAAAACTTCCCTGGCACCCGAATTGCTAAATTTCAATTCCCTCAGTTCAATGCACTCAGTCCTATGGGGTCACTCCCTCTCTGCCTGGACCAGCAAAAGTGTTGCTGCTATGCTAGCAATTGAGTTTCAGGAATGTTTTCAACAACACCTGAAAATGTGAAATTTTTGTTGCTGGGTGACTTTTCTTCATGACAAAGCAGCTATATAACATGGGGTACATAGTTAGAAACAAGTGCTGCCAATACAACAAAGAGAAGCATTGTCCATTGTAATTAGTTTAAGAAAGTTTTGTTTTTACTAGATTCAAAAACCCAACATTTGCGCATAACTGAAATATGGTGGCTACAATTGCTGATCTGTTTGTGAAAATACAAGCTGAGTGGTTGCTAGACTGACACGCAGGCTTTAATATATTTGACAGACTTTGAACAAGTATGCAGATCAAGAAAAGTTAGAAACAAGTCCACATGAGAATTAGGCAGCTAGCATTTTTCAGAAGAGGTGATCAGGAATGGCTTCTTCCATGTTTCTCTTAACTTGCAGCCTCTTTCACCTTCTGACTGTGTTTAATGATAACTTTTCTAAACAATACTGTTGATATATAGATAGCAGTAGCTAACTACATTAAAGTGGACTTCTGTAATGTAAAGACAATTTTATTTTCAACTTCTTCAAGCTACTTCTTTTGTTCTAATGAGTGTTAAGAAAATACCCTAGTATTCGTATCCACGCAGGCACCTTAATCCAATCACCATTGTCTTCTGTATCCAAGATGTGCACCTCACTGTCCTCAATAGAACATACCTATTCCTTAAGATGTGGGGAAACTGATGAGTCTTCAGCTGTAGAATTTACCACTATTGCAATCTAAATACCCTTTTTTGCTTTATTTTCTTTGCGGTCACATGAGCAAAAAGCCCTGGCCCATCTCTGTAATGTTTGGGGCCAACAACAGGGTGGCATTCCCTAGAGCAGTGAAGTCACCCACGAACTTTCACTGCTCTAGGCATTTTTGGAAGAAGAGTCTGATCCCATCAGTCACACAGAGGGGCCTGGGGCTTTGTGGTCTGCATTGAAAGTGAAGCAAAAAAGTGTTTACAATTTGATGCATTCTTTATTTTATGCAGCACGATGGCAGCGTTTAAAATTTGAGACTTCTAGTACCTAGAACTTCTACTTTAAAGGGCCTTCTGTGTTTTTCTAACCCTTCAACTACGTATTGTATCACTTATTACTCTGCGTGTTATCCTTATCAATGTTCAATGGTTTTGTGCTTTTGCTTGACCATATTAATTTTGTTTGTTTTGAACTTTCTAAGTCCATTCTTGCAGCGTTCTAATAACATTTCCTACCCTCCCCAGCTGCCCCCTCCACATCCTTCCTTCACCTTGCCTTCCTCCCCTACCCCTCCCAGTCTCCCAACCCAGATTTCCCTCTTTCCCTGTATCCTCCTCCCCACCACCCCCCTCCTTCCTATCTTACCCCCCCTCTTCCTTTTCCCTGTCACATACCTGATTGGAGACTGAAATGACGAGGCCGGCCTCACTTGTGTCACTAGCCCTGACCCCGCTGGAGGTGGAACAGAGGGTGTCTAGGGACCAGGGGGACAAGAGTGCCAGCAGATGTTGTTTGCAGCTCTTGCAGCTGGAGACTTTGGAAGACTGATGAACCTCCGATTCAGGAACAGTAGTGATATGCAGAGCTGGTACGCTAGGTCGCCAGGTGTGCACCAGAGCAAGGCAGGAAGCTGGGATAGGAGACAGGAGCAATGTCATAGGAATAGCCGGGGTCATCAACGGGCAGACAGAGAGGTACCAAATCATAAGCAAACCAAAGTCATGAACAGAGCCGAGGTCAGGAACAAGTATCAAGCAGGAGAGTAATCAAGAGTCAGGTAAGGAACAAGCTGGGTCAGCAACAAGGAAATCACACAGGAACGAGCAGTCAGCTACTGGACTACTTACGATCAAGGGGTAGGGACTAAAAAGGTGAAATCTCCTTTTTCTATGGTTACCAAATTCTTTGAGTTTTATCCAGTTTCTTTCTCATGTAGTCATGCAATAGATGGTTCTACAATCACCTCCAGCAAACATCGTAAATTTGCAAAGTAACCCATTATTCAGAGTTTTCATAGTGGTGTATAGGCCTGCCCTTTGTTTCTTCTCTTTCTTTCCTGTTGACCATGGACATGGCTTAGTAATCTCACTGGCCAGTAGGAAGATGGGAGAAGCAAGCAGGGTCAGAATATAGCACAATCATATTTTGAATATAGCACAATCATATTTTGATTGCTGTTTACTAAATTCAGGGGTCAGTTACCTAAGAGTTAATTGGTACAGGAGTATTAGGATTAAAATAACTAATTCAATATTTTTCTGAGGAGCAGGAAATTCACAGAAAAATGCATGTTAAATACAGCATGCTTTTTTGTTTACCTTAGCGGCGGGGAGAACCGGAGATGTCGTTGGGCGACGACAGTTGGGCATTGTTATTGATGTGGATCTGTGTCGATGAATGTACACCAGGGGACATTTAAATGTATTTATTTTTTTTAAATAAAGGATTTGTTAAAAACTGTTTTTTTTTGTAAATGAGTAGGGGTATGGGGCATGTGGCCTAGTATGGTTTAGGAGGGGGGCTGCATGCTTGTCAACCCCACCCCCCCTTTCCTGGGCCTGGCCTGATGGACTACATGCTTAGATAATGGTCTGGTATGGTTTTGGGGGGATCCTACGCCTATTTTTTTTTTTGGGGGGGGTGGGGTCAACCCTAAAACTCATAACAGACCCAAAGGGTCTGATAAGGATTGTGGGGAGAACCCCACACTATTTTTTTTTAATTTAATTTTATATTTACTGTCCAAGTTTTTGTTTACGTTCTGCTGTCAGCTGGGAATTTCTGGTTGACAGCAGGGATGAGTCACTGAAAATAAATTGTAAATATAGCGAGCGCTCAGAAAAACCAGCCGCTGGAACACTTCAAAGGATCACTGGACCTCATAACAGAAACATTGTATGTATATATAGTGCAGCGCTGTAATGTAATTTAAAATAAAAAATTTAAATTCATATAGAAATAATTCATAAAGTCTTTGTCACAATAATAAAATCAATTATGTGCAGGCCTTCTCCTCATTAGGTGACTGGAAACAAATAGCAAAAATGCGCACTCACCGACCGCACATTTTAAATGCACCTGTGTGTAATATTATCCAGAAGACCAGTCAGGCATGCAGCTCCAGGAAACACATGGATCCTCCCTCTTAACACTGACATCAGCCTTGGGTGCAGCAATACCTCCAGATCCAGAGACCCTCTCGTCCCAAATGATAGGTAGACAGGGATCCCCTTCTGGCTCCAGGTACTCCGAAAATGGAAGGTGTAAATCTGCAACCCTCCAACAGGAGAGTCAAGGAAAAAAAGGGGAACGCCAATAGTGTGGTAGATTCAAAACTTTATTGGAGCAACAATCATAAAGCCAGGGTCACATGTACATACATACACCATTAGCTAGTAAGCGGACAGGTAAGTATGAGAACAAAAAATTGTACTAACCCGGCAATGGTAAAGATCAGAGACCACTGGACCTCCTCGTGGTCTCAGTGGTCAGGAAGTCACAATTGCTACTGGCTCCTCAGGAGCCAGTAGTAAAATGTGCGGTCGGTGAGTGCGCATTTTTGCTATTTGATTCCAGTCACCTAATGAGGAGAAGGCCTGCACATAATTGATTTTATTATTGTGACAAAGACTTTATGAATTATTTCTATATGAATTTTAATTTTTTATTTTAAATTACATTACAGCGCTGCACTATATATACATACAAGGGATGAGTCACTAGTTGTTAGGACACCAGGGGGTGTCAGCTCCCTAACAACTAGCTATTAAATTCATACAGTCATTAAATAGCACATGGTTAGACCATAACTTATATAACTAATGTATTTATTTGTTCTTCTGAATTGACTTTTATGTCAGTTTATGTAGCATATAGTGTACCTGTGTTGTTTATGCAGTAAATACAGCATAAACTGATAGTGAATTAAGTTTTTCAATATCACATGAAATATTTGGAACAAGTCACACGATCCAAATATCACATACGAGTAAATTAGTAAAATTGAGCCCATAGTGACCCTGATTTTTATGGTACCTATTCACTGTGTAAGGTAACAAAACATGCATGGTATCTGATGGTGCCTGCATTATCATCCAGAGACTGTATTAATAAGCGACTGTATTAATTAAAATCTACTAAGCGACATATCAGCATGGATGTCACACCACTACCTTAAACTCAATCTTTCCAAAACCGAGCTTGTAATATTTCCTCCCCCCCGATCCCCCACTCATGACTTTACAATTAAGATCAACAGCACAACCATTGGTCCTTCCCCTCATGCCAGGGTGCTAGGCGTAATCCTAGACTCTGACCTCTCCTTTGGGCCCCACATCCAATCACTGGCTAAATCCTGCCAACTCAACATCTGGCACTTTTCCAAAATCCGCCCCTTTCTGACCATTGACACCACAAAACAACTTATCCACGCCTTGGTTTTATCCCGCCTTGATTACTGCAACTCCCTCCTCATTGGTCTACCATTACACAGGTTATCCCCCCTTCAGTCTATTATGAATGCTGCTACTAGACTCATACACCTTACCAGTTGATCAGCGACTGCTGCCTCTCTCTGCCAATCTCTTCATTGGCTTCCACTAACCCAATGTAGAAAATTAAAAATACTAACCACAGCTTACAAAGCCATCCACAACCCTGCCCCTAGCTACAGTACATCGCCAACCTCATTCACAGATATCGCCCCAAATCACCCACTCCTCTCCTGCTCCCAAGATATCTTCCTCTCTAGCTCCCTCATCACCTCCTCCCACGCTCGCCTTCAGGACTTCTCCAGAGCCTCTGCCATCCTCTGGAACTCCCTACCACAGTATGTCCGGCCAGCCCCCACCCTGTCTGCCTTTAGTCGATCTTTGAAAACTCACTTATTCAGGGAAGCCTGCCCTACCTCCAGCTAAGAACTGTACTTGAATCACCTCCACCAGATCATCCCCCGCAGCTATCACCTTTTGTATCACCTCCACCTTACTTTAGATTGTAAGCTCCACGAGCCGGGCCCTCCTATTCCTTCTGTACTGAAATGTATTGTAATTGTACTGTCTCCCTTATATTGTAAAGTGCTGCACAAACTGTTGGCGCTATATAAATCCTGTATAATATTAATAGAAAGCAACTTTTATTTAAAGGATAAGTTCACCTTTGGGAACATGTTACATGTTCCACCCATTTTTCGGGTGGAACATGTAACATGTTCCCATAGCCGAAGCTGTGCTCGATGCTCCCCCTCCGTCTGACAGATAGTACAAGGAGAAGTTTCCTTGTACTATCTGTCAAATTTGAAAACAGCGTGGCTGTGCGGGGCTCCGCCTACGTGGCCGCATTACTCATTCACAGAGCTCTGTGAATGAGTGCCTACAAATCTCAACAGCCTTAGCGGCTGTGAGCTTGTATATTTCAATGAACTACCACGTCGCTGTGGAGCACAGTGGTAGTTCATTGAAGCTTCCTGTCAGATTATCTGCTTGACCGTATATCCGGTACATCCCGTACGGCAAGCAGATATTCTGAAAGGACTGCAGGAGACCTTTATGGCATCAGCAATCTACTGATTGTGGTGAATGCTTTCCAGGCTCCTGCAGACAAAAATAATAAATGCACATTTTTTTACCTGCAAAAAATGTGCATTTATTATTTTTGTCTAAAAGGTAAACTTATCCTTTAAGCTCTGTTTTTTTAAAATATGATATTGCAGAGCTTACATTTATTTCTTTTTTTTCTTTCTTTTTTAATACCTCACCATAAAATTCACTGTTATCTCTAGTATTCAAACCTTAGGCAAGTCGCGGCTACCCATACTCCTCTGTCAAATTTAGTTTAACAGTGCTTTTGTTGTTGTAAGTGAAATATGATGAATTGGGAAGTCCTGTCCATACAGTGAATCAGTGTTTCTTGATGCACTTAATTACATGCCCTTCTATCAGCCAATATTGCTGCTGTTTATTAACATTCCTCAGCTTAAAGGTGTTTGCTTCCTTCGTAACACCTGCTGTGAAAATGGCACAGATTACTTGTTATTATATAACCACACAAACACTGGTATCTGATTTCACATATCATTAAGTCATCCTTTATCCTCTAGTTGGACAGGTATCTTTCCATGTAATTTACCATCTGCTATTCTTTTGCATACCTTAGACGAGATATACCGTAATTCAACTAAGCTTTACCTTCTCTGACTTAATAAACTGTCAATAATTACCAGTCGGAAACAGTTTTATTTCCTTAGTAAATATAAACATAGATGATAAATCTGTTATATAATCGTACACTTCAGATATTGGGTTAAAATGTTGAGAGCGAGAGAATGTTTAAACGCTGCAATTGAGCTCCGTCTTCCAATAATTCTTGAATGCCACCTGCTGGCCTGTAGACAATATCGTCACTAAAACCCTTTTATACAAAATGCTGTTTCAAAAAGAAGAAAATACGCTGGCTTCTGTGCACTCCTCTTAGAACGATTATCTTGAAATCTGTGGAAAAAGATACTGTATATTTTTTATATTTTGCCTTGTTAATATGTAGAAATAAATTAAATTAATTTGCATTGTCAAACAATTTTAAGTAGTAAGTGTGTGCTATGTCATTCTCACTGACAGCATATACAAAATTGGTAAAAAAAAAAAAAGTGGATAGAAAACAGAGGCACATTAAGTGGAAAACAGCCAAAGGTGATTTTTTTTTCTCTGCTGAATGTTTCTTTTGGGTGTAGCCATCATTATTGTATGGTGACACCTTGATGGAGATGAGCTTAATTTCTTTTTGTGTGTGTTGGTGCTGTCCTGCAGGGTGCTGGGTGTATGGACTTTACATTTTGTTATAAGAGAAAGAAGGATGAATTGTGAAAACTACAGGGAAGTTTTACTAGTTTTGACAAAAGTTACTTTTTCAGTAGGACATTATGTCAGAAATACATTGAAGTGGAGCAGAAAGGAAAAAAAATGTATTGCCCTACTATAGCACTTACAAAGTTTGCTGTCTGTGCAGTTAAGAACTTATGCAGTGAACAGACATTAAGGTGGTTATTTACTAGAGCTGGAGAGTGCAAAATCTCTTGCAAATCTGCATAGAACCGAATCAGCTTCCAGGTTTTATTGCCAAAGTTTAATTGAACAAGCTGAAATTAGAAGCTGATTGGCTACCATGCACAGCTGCTACAGATTCTGAGTGCTCCAGTTTTAGTAAATCTACCTATCTAACCCGAACAACCTTAAAAAAATTACCCTTGCCATAGGACCTCTCCACACTATAAGATTTAAATGCTTGTTAAGTCTAGGGGTATAGGCATAAGTTGTAATACCTTATTGCTCACTCCAGCAGGCTTCCACCAGTCTGTCACCAATCCCCCTGAAGCCACTTATTTTCACTGCTGTGCCTGTTGCAGGCTTCTTGATGCCATCACGCACAGTGCAGGACCAGCAATCCTGCACTACAAATGAGGATGGCATGGGTTCACCCCCCCAGCCTGGAATGTCATAGAGAAGAGCAGAGCACCATCTGCTAGGGAAGCAATGAATAGGGTAAGTATTACCACTTACTCATCATCCCCTAAACTTAACAAGCATTTAACTATTGCAGTGTGTATGTGTGTTCGAAGTTGTGAAAATCGGTTCTAAATATATATATATATATATATATATATATATATATATATATATATAAAATATAATAAAGCTGGTTTATTTTTACCCACAAAAATAATAGTTTATACGAGGGGTATTGAATTACAGTTCAAAGAGGTCCGATCAGTATACATTTCTTCCAGCAGAGGTCCGAATCACATGATTCTTCACATCACACCCCCTTTATATCACAATACCGTTTTTATAATAGTGTCCTCAGCCCCCCTGCATATCACAATCCCCCCTTTACATCACTGTCCTTCACGTCACATCACAGTTTCACTTTCACATGAGTGTCATTAGCCCCCCTTTACATCACATCCCATTCACAGTAGTGTTATGACCCCCCCCCGCTTCATTCACAGTCATTCCCACCACAGCCATGTCCACTACCCCGTATTTCAGCCCCCCCACACAGCTACGTCCTCTACACTCCTCATCCCCCCCACAGCCATGCCCTCTACCCCCCTTCATACCCCCTCCCCAACAACCATATCCTCTGTTTTCTCTAGTATCACCACAACGCATCACTACACCTCACTATGTACTCAACACAGAGCACTAAGTCTCCCTTCCACGTTCCAAGATGGACCCCAAGCTGGACTACTTCCATCACTGCATGCCTGGGCAAGAGAGCAAAGTTAAATTAAGAGAATGCAGAGACTTACACACAGTTCTGGATGGTGGGCAGGAGGCAGCACAGCACTGGAGGGGAAGCGGAGTTAACTTTTTTAAATTGAGCAGGTGATTGGTTGCTAGGCGGTCCAAGCAACCGATCACCAGCTTGTTAATAGGAAAAGTTAACTCCAGCAGCTCATGACACCCCCCCCCCCCTCCCCATCCTCTCGCTCTCTGTTCTATGAGAATGACAGCGGCAGAGGCTAGGAGTTGAAAGTGGCTCTTTAAATGGCGTGACCACAGCAGTCTAGACTGGACACATTGACTTGGTCCGGATCCGGACTGTGGTCTGCCATTTTATGATGCCTGGTATATATGTTTTTTGGTATGTACAATATAATCGTGCCTATGTAGGGTGAATATAAATACTATCTTTTCGATGCTCCCTCTACCACCCCCAACAGTGCAACAACATATATCAGCAAATGTCCACATATGAGTCCATATATAGTGCTTTTCAATATATAGTGCTTTTTCAAACGTTGAGGACTATTCCACTTTGCTGATTATTCAATCCAGGAACCTCAAATCAGGATACCTCAAAAGAAATAAACTCAATATAGTGCATTATCATTACAACAGAGAAAAACACTCGTGAAAACTAAAAGTGATTCCTCCTAAACTCCCACCCGTGACAAATCAGCACTCCAAAAAAGTGATTTAGTGCAACACTCCACAACCAGTGTCACCATCCAAATAGACTAAATACCATTACCCTCTCATGGAAAATCACATGCATCCAAATGAAATAGTGCCCTCTTTCTTGTGATATAGAATACCATTACCCTCTTCCAATGCAGACCAAGCAAAAACTCCTTCAAGGCAGTCCAAAGATTCCCCCTCTCCGGAAGCTTCCTACTGCTTCCAATTCACCTTCCCCGTTCCTCAAAGGGGGCAGACAATACAAGACTCAGTGGAGTATATAAAAAGGATTTCACAAATTTATTCACAGCTTACATAGAGACCGCCAGCGTCCATCCTCTCCCACAGTCCATATAGCTGAACTCCAGAATTCAAGATGGCCGTGCCGCTCCTTCCGGTTAGAAAAATGTATTGTTACGTCCTTACAACATTGGCGCGTTTCGTCACTTCCGACTTTTTCACAAGGGTCTTGTGACCCTTGTGAAAAAGTCGGAAGTGACGAAACGCGTCAGAGATGTAAGGACGTAACAATACATTTTTCTAACCGGAAGGAGCGGCACGGCCATCTTGAATTCTGGAGTTCAGCCATATGGACTGTGGGAGAGGATGGACGCTGGCGGTCTCTATGTAAGCTGTGAATAAATTTGTGAAATCCTTTTTATATACTCCACTGAGTCTTGTATTGTCTGCCCCCTTTGAGGAACGGGGAAGGTGAATTGGAAGCAGTAGGAAGCTTCCGGAGAGGGGGAATCTTTGGACTGCCTTGAAGGAGTTTTTGCTTGGTCTGCATTGGAAGAGGGTAATGGTATTCTATATCACAAGAAAGAGGGCACTATTTCATTTGGATGCATGTGATTTTCCATGAGAGGGTAATGGTATTTAGTCTATTTGGATGGTGACACTGGTTGTGGAGTGTTGCACTAAATCACTTTTTTGGAGTGCTGATTTGTCACGGGTGGGAGTTTAGGAGGAATCACTTTTAGTTTTGACGAGTGTTTTTCTCTGTTGTAATGATAATGCACTATATTGAGTTTATTTCTTTTGAGGTATCCTGATTTGAGGTTCCTGGATTGAATAATCAGCAAAGTGGAATAGTCCTCAACGTTTGAAAAAGCACTATATATTGAAAAGCACTATATATGGACTCATATGTGGACATTTGCTGATATATGTTGTTGCACTGTTGGGGGTGGAAGAGGGAGCATCGAAAAGATAGTATTTATATTTTGTTTACACTTTCAAGGGTGAGAGTGATACTTTTCGTAGGGATATTTAGAGTTTGTATTATATCTATGTAGGGTGAATACTGTCTTTACCTGAATGTTATTTTAAGAAGGGTTTACTTACTGCTAGATTTAAAGCAGATGTAAACTCTAACTTTTTTTTTGGTAAATACAGTTTTAACCTTTCCACGTTTCAGTTTATCTCAGTGCTGCTGATTTCCTAAAGGCTCTTTGCAGGTACTTCCTGTCTGTATGCTTTCACTCCAATGGTATCTGCATGTTGTTGCTCATGGAGACGGTGATTGAATGTGTTTGCTCAATGAGCATTGGTACAGCAATTGGTAGTCTCCACTGCCACTGTATATGGCAGGGTGACAAGGCAAGAGAGCAATAGGGAGACAGAGACAGAATGTTGTCACCCTAAAACAGGAAACACCTGAAGACAAACCTTCATATCAGGATCATCAGTTATAATTTTATTGAATATGGCAGATTTACAAGACTGAAAAGTACAATAGGAATTCACTAGAAATTACATTAACATCTAAAAGATTCTATGAGAGCATATAGTTTAAAGTGCTTTAAGCCTTTCACTCACACTGATATAAATACATTGGCAGTATCATTGCTATGTACACAAACTCCTTGATGCTGAAGCAGTAGAGAATCTGTTTACATTTTTACCCCTAGCTGCCAGCTTTCTAGTAGATGTGATTCTTTTATAGCTACTTCTCTTGCATGACCTATTTGATATCTATTTGCTTGACAAAACTTGACTGAAACTATAAATTTGGTAAACAACAACGCAGTGTGCCATAAAAATTTGCCATCATTTTATTCTACAGGGTCTTTGTGTAGAGAAAATATATAAAGTTTGGGGTTATAAATAATCTTCAGGCCAAAAATGTACATTTTATCATGTGTGCAAAAAAATTAGAAGGATAACAACTGTTGTTTCTCATTTAACATTTTAAAGGCAATTTTGGTTTCTGACTGCATAAAATGAAGATATTTAAGGAATCTAAAATGTAAATATTTGAATTTAGCTTTTACTACACAGAGATGAAGTTATGTATTTGATGTATTCTTGTGATTTGAGTGTACAGGATTTAGTTATTTATGGTTTTGTAGCCAACACATGCCAGTGAGTGTCAGTCATTTTGATTTCAGCGTCTGTCTTATGTCATGGATTGTGAGTATCTTGTATTGTCATGAACCGTCAGCCGCATCATCTGCACAGCTCTGTAACATTATCCTCAGTGACACCCGGAACAAATAAACCTGCTTCTGAGCTTTTCGTAAAGAACAGATGACACCGACAAAGATGATCAGTGCAGATTTTGTTGTCTTCCTAAACCACTTAGAATGATCAGACAATTAAATTTTCAACACATCCTTTAATAATAGCTGTCTTGCAATACCTGTAACCTGCAGGTTAGGTTTCCTGTGGTTTCATACTCATAAGTGATGCAGTATTTTTTGTGTCAGCCTTCATGTAGTGAAACATTCATTCCCATCTTATTTGATCAAGTAAATTTATTAGCAGCAGTGAGGTAAGTGTAATTTTCAATAAATGGTGACTCGCTGATTTATATCAAAAGATCCATACAGCAGTAAACAATACCATTTACATTTAATTAGTTTTATTGAACCAGGGGCCATTTTATCTGTAATGAACCACATGTTATGATTAAGGATGTATTTTAATGATCTCTAAGTTGGGCGAACAAATGTTGCCCTTGACCTAATGGGGGAGGTTTCCCTGTCTTATTGATAACCTCCAAGTCATTTCTGTATTATTATACTGACATGTAAAGAAAAACATCCCCATTATCATGTTGTCTCCTAGTCATTTTGTGACTAATGTAGATGAATGAAATCCATCTCCCTGAGACCCGTTTTACATATGTTACTCACAAAAGCGCTATAGCAGAAAGCTGTCCTTGAAAGCAGACTACACTAACAGTGTACTGCCTTTAATGATGAGCACCTTCACTTGACAGTTTTCATCTTTTGTACTCAAGCTGGTGCTTGTGGCTCTTGAAGAATTGGGTTAGTTTGTGAATTGTATATAAGTAATCCTTTATTGTATATGTGAAATATCAGTTGTCTGCATGTGTGTGCTTTTGTGGGAGGGGGTCGATTTCAATCCTGTTGTAATGTTAAAAAAAAAAAAAAAAAAAAAGGAACCTGTTATACCCAATCAGGTACTGAATCTTGTAATTTAAGCAGGCCATAGATGATGTGATTGCAATAAAAAAAAATTAATTGATTCCCCCATCAACACAATCAGGTATTGTGTTCTTCCGGCGGGGGGTGGTTGCGGAGAGCTATCCCTGGTGGGAGAACACAAGAATTATTGCTAGTGGCTATAGCCACTGGCAATAATTGCATGCTAGAAATCTGAAATGCTGGTTGTACCCAAGATGATTAACTTGGGTACAAGCAGCCTGCCCATACATGGATTGAATCTCGTCCAGTCCCTGCTGAACCAGCCGAGATCTGAACCATCTATGACCGACTTTAATATAAGTCTCTGAATCTGACTTCCTCTGAGTCTCTGCCTGCCTTAGCTACATAAAGGGCTTAGAGAACTGGGGAGGGGGGGGGTCATCAGGAGGCAGAGGAACAGTAGTACACTGATCTTCCCAATGGAGAGCTGTGGTAATGGTGTCATCACAAGGTTGACCTTTGAAGTACAGGCAGTCTGTGCTCCCAAGTAGACTTAAGAGAAGAAAACTGACCACACTAGGATGTATGTGCTCTCATGCCCAGCATTGTCAGTTTAAAATAGGAGGGACTAGGGAACTGGCAGGATCATCAGGTATTTCATACAAAGGAAGCAATGCAATAAGAACAGGATATTTGTTAATACAAATACAGTCATGGCCGAAATTGTTGGCACCCTTGATATTTCTCCAGGAAATCATGTATTTCTCACGAAACGTATTGCATTAACACATGTTTTGCTATACACATGTTTATTCCCTTTGTGTGTATTGGGACAAAACAAAAAAAGGGAGGAAAGAAAGCAAATTCGACATAATGTCACACAAACCTCCAAAAATGGGCTGGACAAAAGTATTGGCACCCTTTCACAACTGCGGATAAATAAGAATGTTACAAGCATGTGATGCTCCTGTAAACTCACCTGGGGCAAGTAACAGGTGTGGGCAATATAGAAATCACACCTGAAAGCAGATAAAAAGGAGAGACGTTCACTTAACCTTTGCATTGTGTGTCTGTCTGTGCCACACTAAGCATGGACAACAGAAAGAGGAGACGAGAACTGTCTGAGGACCTGAGAACCAAAATTGTGGCAAAATATCAACAATCTCAAGGTTACAAGTCCATCTCCAGAGAACTAGATTTGCCTTTGTCCACAGTGCGCAACATTATCAAGAAGTTTGCAACCCATGGCACTGTAGCTAATCTCCCTGGTCGTGGACGGATGAGGAAAATTGATGAAAGATTGCAACGCAGAATAGTCCGGATGGTGGATAAGCAGCCCCAAACATGTTCCAAAGACATTCAAGCTGTCCTGCAGGCTCAGGGAGCATCAGTGTCAGCGCGAACTATCCGTCGACATTTAAATGAAATGAAACGCTATGGCAGGAGACCCAGGAGGACCCCACTGCTGACACAGAGACATAAAAAAGCAAGACTACAGTTTGCCAAAATGTACTTGAGTAAGCCAAAAGCCTTCTGGGAAAACGTCTTGTGGACAGATGAGACCAAGATAGAGCTTTTCGGTAAAGCACATCATTCTACTGTTTACCGAAAACGGAATGAGGCCTACAAAGAACAAAACACAGTACCTACGGTAAAATATGGTGGAGGTTCAATGATGTTTTGGGGTTGTTTTGCTGCCTCTGGCACTGGGTGCCTTGACTGTGTGCAAGGCATCATGAAATCTGAGGATTACCAAAGGATTTTGGGTCGCACTGTAGGGCCCAGTGTCAGAAAGCTGGGTTTGCGTCCAAGATCCTGGGTCTTCCAGCAGGACAATGACCCCAAACATACGTCAAAAAGCACTCAGAAATGGATGGCAAAGAAGCGCTGGAGAGTTCTGAAGTGGCCAGCAATGAGCCCAGATCTAAATCCCATTGAACACCTGTGGAGAGATCTTAAAATTGCTGTTGGGAAAAGGTGTCCTTCCAATAAGAGAGACCTGGAGCTGTTTGCAAAGGAAGAGTGGTCCAAAATTCCGGGTGAGAGGTGTCAGAAGCTTATTGATGGTTATAGGAAGCGACTGATTTCAGTTATGTTTTCCAAAGGGTGTGCAACCAAATATTAAGTTAAGGGTGCCAATACTTTTGTCCAGCCCATTTTTGGGGTTTTGTGTGACATTATGTCATATTTGCTTTTCTGCCTCTGTTTTATATTTGTTCCAATACATACAAAGGGAATAAACATGTGTATAGCAAAACATGTGTTAATGCAATACCTTTTTTGTGTGAAATACTTGATTTTCAGGAAAAATATCAAGGGTGCCAACAATTTCGGCCATGACTGTACATGGTACAACAGACCTGTTGTACCCAGTCAGGTACTGATTCTTGTAATCGTAGCAGGCCATAGATGATGTGATTGCAAGAAAAAGAAATTACTTGATTCCCCCATCAAAACATTCATCTATTGTGTTTTTCCAGCGGGGGGGGGGGGTTGTGGAGAGCTATCCCTGGCGGGAGAACACAATAATTATTGCTAGCGGCTACAGCCACAGGAATATAAAATGTGGGGTTAACTAAGGCCCATGGTAACTCTGTTGGGGGCTGCAGAAATCCACAGGACAACTATTAGTCGTACACTCCATAAATCTGGCCTTTATGGAAGACTGGCAAGAAGAAAGCCATTGTTGAAAGAAAGCCATAAAAAGTCTCTGTAACGGAACAGGACCCCGACTGCACTAGGGTATTTCCGCTAGACTCCCGCTTCCCTGTCCGAACACCAACCACGGACACCACCCTGACCATACAGGAAATAGACAGCACCAGACTCATCTTAAAACAGGAAGTGGACTGTTTTATTTTTACACAGACACAAGATATAAACATTCAAGGGAACAACCCACCTCCCTGCATAAGGACTCAGGGCGGGGCAAACCAAATTTAGCAACCAGAGACACATCCCAACAGACAGTCCCATCAGGAGGGCTGCTGGAAACACCCCCCACCAAATCAATACACAAACACATAATAGCACAATGGGACCACCTGGCAGTGAACAATGAACAACCCCCACACCAATACACAAACATTACATCCTATAATAGTTTGCTAGAACAATGGGATGCAGCCCCATGGCAGACAACAATGAACAATCTCCACACCAAACCTATACATGTCTACACAATATCAGGACAGAGCACCCTGTACCCCCTAACAGGCACAGGGTGCCTTTACACATAAGAGGGATTTGGGGAGATGATACAGGGGTCCCCCCACCCCCAAAAGTCACTCCCGTCACAGTCTCATTTGTAGTTTGCGAGAAGTCATGGGGACACAACAAACATGTGGAAGAAGGTGCTCTGGTCAGATGAGACCAAAACTGATCTTTTTGGTCTAAAAGCAAAACACTATGTGTGGCAGAAAACTAACACTGCACATCACACTGAACACACCATCCCCACCGTGAAATATGGTGGCGGCAGCATCATGTTGTGGGGATGCTTTTCTTCAGCAGGGACAGGGAAGCTGGTCAGAGTTGATGGGAAGATGGATGGAGCCAAATACAGGGTAATCTTAGAAGAAAACCTGTTAGAGTCTGCTAAAGACTTGAGACTGGGGCCCCACAGCGCCATTTTAGTTAATTGAAAACTACAAGCCGACAGCCGCTAAGACTGTTGGGACTTGCAGTTCATTCAGAGACTTCTCCTCGTACTATCTGTCAGAGGGAGACAGGGGGAAGGGGGCAGCGGCTATGGCTATGGAAACATGTTATGTGTTCCACCCTAAAAACGGGAGGAACATGCAACATGTTCTATAAGGTGAACCTATCCTTTAATGACTGTATTTCAACCTATATATGAAATTGATAATTATTAATACCTATTTGGTATAATTGGTTAATCATATACCTGACTTTGTGCAAGTGTAAAAATTGATGCTGGTTCGAATGGCTAGTCACACCAAATACTGATTTTGTTTTTTTGATTTTTCTTCTGTCCACTCACTTTGCATTTTGAAATGTTGATAAAAATAAACAATTAAAGTATATAATTCTGAAAACATTCATACTTTACAGCATTTCCTCACACGTGCCTAAAACCTTTGCCTATGGGTTAGACAAAAAATGGAAACACTACATGATTTGAAGCTGTGAAAATGACATGTTTCACATTAAAAGTGGAAATCATGTAACATTCTTTTGCTTCCACTGTGTGATGAGATACCTAGCTGGAGATGCCTAACAGGTGGGAAGTCAATCACTGCATGCACTGCTAGCAATAGAGAGTCATGCCAGAACTTATTGAGCTTCAAAGAGGGCAAATTGTTGGTGCCTACTTAGCTGGTGACTGAAATTGCCAATTTATTTACCGTGTTGTGAGATACAGTATCAAAGGTTATGACGACGTATACAGTTTCTGTGAAAACATCTGATAAGCATAGGCGGGGGTCAACATGGTCAACTGACCGAAAAAGAGACAAAGGACATTATGCAGGATTGTGACATGGAATAAGAAAACAACTACTGCAAAAGTGAAAACTGAGATTGAGCTCTGCAGTCACTTTTACAGCAGATGTTTTCTTGTTCCGGGTTACAGTCCTGCGCAATGTCCTTTTGTCTCTTTTGGTATGTTGACCAACTCAGTTGACCAGGTTGACGTTTTCCTGAAAGCTGTATATGCTGTCATAACCTTTTGTACTGTACTACGTGACTAGACAACTTCACTCACAGAGGCACCAGCTAACTGGGCACCAACAATTTGTTCTCTTTGAAGCTCAGTAAGCTCTGACATGACTCCTTATTACTAGCAGCGAATGCAGTGATTGATGAAAGTGAGGCTTCCTCCATGTCAGCTTAGTGTCTCATCACCCAGCGGAAACAAAAGAGTGTTAAATTACTTCCGCTTTCAATGCAAAACATGTTGCCACTTTCACACCTGCAAATCATGTAGTGTTGCCATTTTTTGTCCAACGCATGTATATAAATACTGTACATATATCTTGTAAGATATTTGGGAGAGCAAAAGTAGAAGAATATTCCCAGAAGTTATTGACAGTATTCATTGTTTAATCTATATGTGTATATATACTCGCCTACCTCTGTCCACATGGGGAATCGGACCCAGTACTTCACAATAAGATGGAGAAGCTGGCTGGGATATCACAGAAGAGCCCACAACTGTAGAATATTGCATCAAGTTTTGATGCTAGCCTTTTTTTGGACTTGTTTTGGGTGATGTCTTCATGTAAGAAAATTATTTTTACTTATATCTGTTGACATGACTATTTATTTGCCTCATATATTGGTTTCAAATTTATGGAAACATACTGTAGATCAACCTCCCTGTCTCCTAAGAAAGCACCTTAAGGAAAGTTGTTCCCCTTTTACCACTGGAATGTTTACATCAACTGACTTTGGGTATTTGTTTATTTGTACATGTGATTATATGAATATAGGTATCCTATAAAGGGAGAAGTGTTTGTTGAATTCACTAAGTTGGTTTATTGATATTGTACTATAAAAAATAGTTTAGCTTATACACTCACCAGCCACCTTATTAGGTACACCTTGCTAGTGCCAAGAAAATATCCCCCACACCATTACACCACCACCACCAGCCTGAACCATTGATACAAGGCAGGAAGGATCCGTGCTTCCATGCTGTTTACGCCAAATTCTGACCCTACCATCTGAATGTCACAGCAACCAGTCTGCCCATTCATTGACATCAACAAGGCATTTTTGCCCACACAACTGCTGCTCACTGGATATTTTCTCTTTTTTGGAGCATTCTCTGTAAACCCTAGAGATGGTTATTAATGAAATGCCCAGTAGATCAGTAGATTTTTAAATACTCAGACTGGCTCGTCTGGCACCAGCAACCATGCCACGTTCAAAGTCATTTAAATCCCCTTTCTTCCTTATTCTGATGCTCGGTTTGAACTTCAACAAGTTGTCTTCACCACATCTAGATGTCTAAATGCATTCAGTTGCTACCATTAGCAATTTGTGTTACCAAACAAATTGAACAGGTTTACCTAATAAAGTGACTGGTGAGTGTATATCTTTTAACAGCTTTTGTGATTAATTAAAGAAAAAATATTTCTTAAGTGTACAGTACAGGACCCAGGATCAGTAGTCTTTTCCATGGGTTATAAGCATCTACCTTCAGGTGATTGGAATCTGGCAAAAAAAAGTTTCTTTTTACTAGTGTCCTTAGGTAATGAACGTTCTCTCTCTCTCTCTCTCTCTTCTGAAATGAACTTACTTTTTCCTTAAAACAAGGAAGGATTTCTCTGCTGCTATGCTATGTCTTTATGGGTAGAATCTCAGACATTTTGTAGGCCGTTGATCGCAGGGGTCCAAAATAAGTTCCTTCAGCCACTCCTTCAGGGTCAGTCTCTGACTTTTGCTATGCAGTTGTTTTGCTGCCTGACCCGGGAGGCTATTTGGAGGGAGGCTAGGAGTTCTCTGCTTATGCAGAATCAGATGCAAAGGATGTGTTCTCTACTGGGATATCTTCTAAATGTAAGCATACCATTTTGGTCCTTAATTATGAAGTGCATTTCTGCCTTGCCTTAGAGCAGCCTGGGTCGGACCACCTTAAGGTCTCTTGTATGGGCTCCATAAATTTGCCTAGACCTCCTAAGATCTTTCCTGTTCACTTGCTCTTAGAGCCAGTGTTATACAGTGACTGACCTCACTCTGAAAAGATTTTCCCACCTCCCAAACACTTTTCTGAATAATATCCTATTGAGGAGGGGCTCCTTTAAAAATGGACTGTTGCAGACCCAGCCACCTTTTATCTTAACAAAGCTTCAATGGTCCCTGTTGAGGATGTTCTTGTTTTAGTAGACAAGAGGCCAAAATCCCTCTTTAAGGCCCCCCTCACTGGTCCTGACATACAACCTGCTGTTGCTCCCCTGGCAGTCTGTAAGACATTGGCTGTCTGAAACACACATGACCCTGGAGCTATTTTAACAGATCTCTCCTTCCACCATCACCACCGGAAAATTTTGCCTGTGGTCTTATACTACTGTGTAGATGGCTTGGCAGATACATTTTGCCAACTATCCATGAGGATCATCCTTTGTGTTCATCTGCAGAGGAACTTCTGGTTGGAATGCTGGCCAGTGGAACTTCATGTAAGAAATTCCTTTGGAAGATTCCTATTAAAGGGTAACAACTATTTGGACCTCCTTGCACAGGTACATTGTGGAGATCTCAGCCCCTCTCAGGCCTCGGGCTGCAAGTCAAAACCTGGAGCTGTGGAAGTCCAATCCTGATAAGTCTTGAAACAACCCATCTTCACAGTGAAGGGACACCCCCACTTGTTCAGGTAGAGGGATACCTACTGGCCTTTTCAGTTACCCGGTCCCAGGAAATGTTAGATGTTTGGGGTCAGAGTGTAGTTCATGGGGGCTATAAACTGCATCGGACTCCTTCCATTTAGCATTCCAGTTTGCCATCCTCTCTGCAAAGACAGACAGGTCATTGTGTTTCTGTTCAGCTACTCCTTGTGCAGGGGGGTTATTTTTATGGGTTTTACTCCAATCTGTTTATTGTTCCCAAGGTAAATAGAAGAATTTTTCCTATTCTGGACCTTAAAACTCTCAGCCTGTTTCTAAGGTTCCAGAGGTTTTGAATAGAAACTTCCAGGTTTTCCATTGCCTCCCTCCTGCTGGAAGATTTGCTGGCCTCTCTGCACACTGGGAATGCTCTCTTACACGTCTCTATTTTCTTGCCCCATCAACGCTGTTTGCCCTTTGCAGTGGGCAGACACCACTACCAGTTTGTTACTATTATTTTTGGCATGTCTATAGAACCCCAAGTCTTCATCAGGGTACTTTCCCCAGCCCTTGCTCTTTTTTAAGCTCAGGGTATTCACATTTTGAACTACCTGAATGATCTCCTGTTAAAGGACAAGTCTACCAAGACCCTGTCAGCAAATGTCCAGCGTGCAATGCAAAAGCTGCAGAGCTTCAGATTCAATTTGCTAGAAGTCATTGTTGGAAATGACTCCTCTTTCAATTCACAGTGACATAAGGCTTCTGGGTCTGATAGTTGCCTCATTTGAAGAGATGCAATACACCCTGTTTCACTCCAGACCTTTCCAACTCATCATTCTGGCTGTATGGGAAAAATAGTCTCTGAATTTCCCCATGTGTCTGAGTTGCAAAGTCAAACTCTCCCTGATTTGTTAAATTTCCAATCCAGTGCTGGAGACAGGAAACCCTTTTCTCTAAAGATGTGCACAGTTCTCACAATGGATGCCCGCCTTTTGATTGGGGTGGAGTCCTGAATTTCCTATTGGTGCCAGTGACTTGGTCGTCAACAGAAGCTTGACTTTTCATCAATGTTTTTGAAATGCAGGCTTCAATGCTGGACATCTCAAATGTGATGTCACCCTACTAAAATCTAGTTGGAAAATGCCACAGCGGTAGCCTATATCAGCCACCAGTGAGGCACCAAAAGTTTAACTCAAAGGAAGCAAACATGATTCTGTCTTGGGCAGACCTGTTCTTTTCCTGTCCTATTTGTGATCACATCTCAGGTGTGGAAAATTAGCAGGCTTATTTCCTTAATCATTGGAATCTGGATCCTAGGGAAGAATCTCTTCACCATGAGATGTTCCAAGTGCTTTGTCACAAGTGGGGGACTTTGGACATGGATCTTCTAGCATCCGGGTTCAACAACAAACTGTGCAGGTTTGTTGCCAGGTTCAGTGTCAAGGTCCTACCTTTCTTCAGAGCTTGTGCATCTCCATGAGCTGGCATCCATCTTGGTTTTCTGCAAAGCATGGTGGGAACCTTTATGCCTTCAGGCTTCTGCGGCTCCTCCTCATAAGGGTGTGGTTGAGCACATTTAAACCTGCTGTCTGCAAGTGTGCTCTGCACTTGTGTCCTGTATGTTGCCCTGTTGCAAGCTCTTGTGTTGTTCCCATTGCTCTCCTGGTAACCGACTCGGCTTGGACAAGACTACTCTCTGCGTTAACCCTTTACCTGACCTTCCGTTGCTGAACCCGGCCCGTGACCTGAGTATTCTTTGCCTACCGTCTAGTACCGTCTGCTCCGTTGTTATTGACCCGGCTTGTCTGATTACTCTACTCGTGTTCCCATCTAGCTCCCACCAGCTGTACGCCATTGGCGGCAGTCGTTATCGCAGCTGGGGTCACTCGGGGGCCGCGACCTGGTCTCAAGCTGCGTCAAGTCCATCCCCACCATCAGGGGCCCTGGTGAAGGGTAGCCTGGGCCTTAGACTCCGCGCCCTGAGGGACTCTGGTCTGTGGGTAGTGGCTGTCGTCAGTCGCAGCGTGACCGTACCATAGGCCTGCCTGCCCATTCCAGCGTTCCGGCCCTGACATTACACAAGTGCCATGAATCCTGACGGTGCAGGTACGCCTTCGATCCCTATGTTACTCGCCAGACTTGACCAACAGGATCGCTTGTTGGATCAGTTCGCTCAGGCGTTGCAGGCTCTGCTTGCACGCACAGCGCACCTTACCCCTGGGGCTATTAGGTCAGTTGTTACTCCGGTGGACTCTCCCACTGTTGCTCCAGTTGTTGCACCTACCTCCGCATCTGTTGCGGAACCCGCGGTACCCAGAGGTATGACTGGTTCTGCCCCTCTTCCTCAGCGCTTTGGGGGGGAACCGAGTCAGTGTCGTGGTTTCCTTAACCAAGTGGGGATTTACTTTGAATTAATACCTCACGCTTTCCCTACTGAGAGGGCAAAGGTGGGCTTCCTAATATCGCTACTCTCTGATAGGGCCTTGGCCTGGGCTAATCCCTTATGGGAGAGGAATGACCCGGTGATTCACGTGTTTACCCGTTTTGTTGCCTCCTTCCGTACGGTATTCGACGTACCCGCTCGCTCCGCTTCTGCTGCCAAATTGCTCATGTCCATGCATCAGGGTTCACGAACCGTTGCCGAGTACGCCATCGAATTTCGTACTTTGGCGGCAGAGGTGGGTTGGAACAATGAGGCTCTAGTGGCTGCTTTCTCTCATGGTCTCTCTGATGTGTTGAAGGACGAGATCGCAGCCAAAGAACTGCCTGTGGAGTTAGAGGCACTCATCTCCTTCCTAATCTTGATTGACACCAGGCTCAGAGAGAGGCCTTCATTTAAGGAGCGGCTGCGGAGGCCTCCTAACCGTTTGGCGCCTACGTTTTCTGTCCCACTCGTGCCTCCCTCTCCTCCCACGCCTCCTGGGGATGGTTTGTCTGGTAGTGAGCCCATGCAGCTGGGGTTTGCTCGCCTTTCCGAGGGGGAGCGGGCCTCTCGGCGTCGGGAGGGTCGCTGCCTGTACTGTGGACTCGGGGGGCATTTTCGGCAGTCCTGTCCGGTCCGTCCGGGAAACGCCCGCACCTGAGATCCTGTCGGGGGCAGATCTTGGGTGGAGTTTCCTCATCCCCGGTTTCCCGTAAAGATAAACCGCTTATCACCGTTGTCCTCTCTTGGGCAGGAGGCTCGGTGACGGCCCAGGCGCTGGTAGACTCTGGGGCTGGCAGTTTGTTTATGGACAGTTCGTTTGAGGCCCAGTACTCCATTCCTCTGCAGGCTCGAGAGACTCCATTGGTTCTCGAGGCGATAGATGGCAGGCCCTTGAAGCCATCGTAGGTTACCCACGAGACCCTGCCAGTGGAGGTAGCTATTGGGGCTGTTCACAGGGAATTGGCCTGTTTCCAGGTAATTTCTTCCCCGCACTACTCCGTGGTTTTGGGCTATCCCTGGCTTCAGAGGCACAATCCGACCTTTGATTGGCGATCGGCCGAGATTCTCTCATGGTCACCACGGTGTGGGGCTGGTTGCATCCGTGGTCCGGTTAAGGTGCTGTGCACCTCCTCGGACTCTGTGCTGCCCACTGAATATGGGGAGTACCTGGACGTGTTTGACAAGGTGCGCGCCGGTGCCCTGCCTCCTCATCGTCCATACGATTGTGCCATAACCTTACAAACTGGTGCTACTCCTCCGCGTGGCAGGGTGTATCCTCTTTCGGTGGCAGAGAATCAGGCCATGGAGGAATACGTTGCGGATGCGCTTTCCCGGGGGCACATTCGCAAGTCTACGTCTCCAGCAGGAGCTGGGTTTTTTTTCGTGAAAAAGAAGGGAGGTGAGCTGAGACCCTGATTGATTTTAGGGGTCTCAATCGGATCACGATTAAAAATGCTTATCCTATTCCGTTGATCACCGAGTTGTTTGACCGCCTCAAGGGAGCAATGGTCTTTACTAAACTCGACCTTAGGGCTGCCTACAACCTTGTACGGATCAAGGAGGGCGATGAGTGGAAGACTGCGTTCAACATCAGAACCGGCCACTATGAATACCTGGTTATGCCCTTCGGGTTGTGTAACGCACCCGCGGTCTTTCAGGAGTTTATTAACGATGTCTTACGTGACTTGTTGCAGCAGTGCGTGGTGGTTTACTTGGACGACATCCTGGTTTACTCTGCGTCTATGGAGACTCATATCCAGGATGTTAAGCGGGTGCTGCAACGGTTACGTGAAAACGAGCTTTTCTGTAAGCTCAAGAAGTGTGAATTTCACCAATCCCAGGTTGCCTTTTTGGGCTACATCATTTCCCCGGTGGGTTTTTCTATGGACCCTGAGAAGGTTTCAGCGGTTCTGCAGTGGCCTCGTCCCAGTGGTCTTCGGTCCATTCAGCGCTTTTTGGGATTTGCCAACTATTATCGGAAGTTTATCAGGAACTTTTCCACACTGTCCAAGCCTCTCTCAGATCTGACCAAGAAGGGCAGTAGCCCTCACGAGTGGTCACCCGAGGCCATCTCAGCTTTCAAGGCTCTGAAAGCCGCCTTCACTTCGGCCCCAATTCTGTCTCATCTCAATCCTGGGTTGCCTTTTGTTCTCGAGGTTGATGCATCTGAGACAGGAGTAGGCGCCCTCTTGTCCCAGCGTCGGTCACCCGAGGGACCCCTACTTCCTTGTGGGTTCTACTCCAAGAAGCTTTCCTCTGCAGAGTGCAACTACCAGATTGGAGACAGGGAGTTGTTGGCCATTATTCTGGCTCTCAAGGAATGGAGGCACCTGCTTGAGGGTTCTGTGGTCCCGGTCCTAGTTCTCACTGACCACAAGAACCTCACATATCTCTCGGAGGCTAAGAGGGTGACACCCCGTCAGGCCAGGTGGGCTCTGTTTTTGTCACGTTTTAACTATGTGGTCTCTTACTTGCCTGGTTCCAAGAATGTCAGGGCTGATGCCTTGTCGCGGCAATACTCTGAGCTGTCCAGGGAGGACACTGAGCCGACCTCGGTCATTCCTCCAAACCAGATCCTGGCTGCCATTCGTACCAACCTGACTTCTCCCCTTGGGGAGCAGATTTTGGCGGCTCAAACTAACGCTCCCCCTGAGAGACCGGCTGGAAGATGTTTTGTACCTGAGGGATTGCGTACCCGCTTGCTACGTACCTACCATAATTCCAAGACTGCCGGTCATCCTGGTAGGAACCAATTGTCCTGGGTCGTTTCTCGGTTATTCTGGTGGCCATCTCTCCATTCTGATATCGCCTCATATGTAGCAGCTTGTTCGGTCTGTGCCCAGAATAAATCTCCTCGGCACCTTCCATTGGGCCTTCTGCAACCCATTCCCAATGGGGAGCGTCCCTGGTCACACCTGGGCATGGATTTTATTGTGGATCTTCCTGCGTCTCAAGGTCATACGGTCATTCTTATGGTGATCGATCGTTTTTCTAAGATGTGCCATTGCGTTCCGTTCAAGAAATTGCCGACTGCACAAGAACTGGCTACGGTTTTCGCCAAGGAGATCTTTCGCTTGCACGGGTTGCCCAAGGTGATTGTCTCGGACCGTGGGAGCCAGTTTGTGTCCAGGTTCTGGCGCGCCTTCTGCTCCCAGTTGGGTATCGAGCTTTCCTTCTCTTCGGCCTACCACCCTCAGTCCAATGGGGCTGCGGAGCGTTCCAACCAGGCCCTGGAACAATTCCTTCGTTGCTATATATCGGATCATCAGGACAACTGGGTCGATCTCCTGCCATGGGCAGAGTTTGCGAGGAACTCGGCTGTCAACTCCTCCTCTGGGATGTCCCCCTTCATGGCCAACTATGGGTTCAAACCCGCTGTATTGCCTGAGTTGTTCTCTCCACAGGACATTCCGGCTGTGGATAACCACCTGGCTGAGTCCTTCAGAGGTCCTTGAAGGACTCAGCACAGCGCCAGAAGCTCCAGGCTGATCGTAGACGGTTGCCCGCTCCCTCATACCAGGTCGGAGATCGGGTGTGGTTGTCCACTCGCAACCTCAAGCTTTGGGTGCCCGCAACAAAGCTGGCCCCCCGTTTTGTTGGTCCTTTCCGCATTCTTCGCAGGGTGAACCCGGTTGCCTATGCCCTTGCTCTTCCTCCTGGGATGCACATCTCCAATGTCTTCCACGTATCCCTGTTGAAACCTCTGATCTGTAATCGCTTTACTGCCTCTCTGCCTCGGCCTCGTCCTATCAGGGTCGACGGCCATGAGGAGTATGAGGTGAGCCGCATCTTGGATTCTCGGTTGGTCCGTGGTCGGGTACAGTTTTTGGTCCATTGGCGTGGTTATGGTCCCGAGGAACGTTCCTGGGTTCCTTCTGCAGATGTTCATGCTCCTGCCCTCCTCCGCGCTTTTCACGCCCGATTTCCTCAGAAACCTTTTGTTGAGCCACGGAGGGGGAGGGGCCCTTGAGGAGGAGGTACTCTCAAGGTCCTACCTTTCTTCAGAGCTTGTGCATCTCCATGAGCTGGCATCCATCTTGGTTTTCTGCAAAGCATGGTGGGAACCTTTATGCCTTCAGGCTTCTGCGGCTCCTCCTCAGAAGGGTGTGGTTGAGCACATTTAAACCTGCTGTCTGCAAGTGTGCTCTGCACTTGTGTCCTGTATGTTGCCCTGTTGCAAGCTCTTGTGTTGTTCCCATTGCTCTCCTGGTAACCGACTCGGCTTGGACAAGACTACTCTCTGCGTTAACCCTTTACCTGACCTTCCGTTGCTGAACCCGGCCCGTGACCTGAGTATTCTTTGCCTACCATCTAGTACCGTCTGCTCCGTTGTTATTGACCCGGCTTGTCTGATTACTCTACTCGTGTTCCCATCTAGCTCCCACCAGCTGTACGCCATTGGCGGCAGTCGTTATCGCAGCTGGGGTCACTCGGGGGCCGCGACCTGGTCTCAGGCTGCGTCAAGTCCATTCCCACCATCAGGGGCTCTGATGAAGGGTAGCCTGGGGCTTAGACTCCGCGCCCTGAGGGACTCTGGTCTGTGGGTAGTGGCTGTCGTCAGTCGCAGCGTGACCGTACCATAGGCCTGCCTGCCCATTCCAGCGTTCCGGCCCTGACATTCAGTGGCCCATGGGCGCTTGCAATGAATACTCTGGTAACTCTGTGGAATCAGTTCCATTTGATCTGTCTTTCCTTTTATACTGCTCCTTCCTCTTCTGCGCCTCAGGATCAAGAAGGAAAGAATTCTGGTGATCCTCATTGCACCAAACTGGCCCAGGAGGATGTGGTATTTGAACATACTCAGACTTGTGTCAGAATCTGTGCGCCCCCCCAGGTTGTCTGGACCTTTTGTCCCAAGGGCTGGTCCACCATCATCCTGCTTTACGGTCGCTGGCTTTAGCATTGTGGCTGTTGAACCTCAGGTCCAGAGAGACAGGTGCCTTTTGAATTCAGTCAGCTTTGCACAAAATCTGCCATTGCACTAAGAGGCCTACTTCGCTTGCTGCAAGAAAGGAAATGCCATCATAGTTAGTACTCCGTGGAACTCATCATGCCATGAAACCGTGTTTTGCTTCTGAGATGATTGGCATCTCATTCCTTAGCTAATGCCTTTGTGCAGATTGTATCGCACATTGCTATACCTGTATAATCCCCATTGACAGCATGGGACCTTAAAATGATACCAAAGGCTTACATTTTTTTTAATAACAAACATGTCTATACTTACCTGCTCTGAGCAGTGGTTTTGCACAGAGCAGCCCGGATCCTCCTCTTCTCGTATCCTCCGCCAGCACTCCTGGCCCCTCCCTCCTGTCAAGCAAGCAGCTTGTTATGGGGTCCCCACCCTTCTCTCTTCTCATTGGCTCACTGGTTGTGTTTGACAGCAGTGGGAGCCAATGGCTCCTGCGGTTGTCTCAGCCAGTGAGGAGAGGGAGTCTCGGGATATCCAAGACTCCAGTGCACATTGCTGGATCGAGAGGGGGCTTAGGTGAGTATTAGGAGGGGCTGGGGGTAATGCTGCACAGAAAAGGTTTTTTAGCTTCATGCATAACTGGCATAAAGGTAAAAAACCCTGAGCCTTTACAACCACTTTACTCTGTTTCTCTTGGACCTTCAGAGGGCATTTTCTGGGCCTTTTAGGGTTATTCCCTTATCTGATCTCACTCATAATGCATGATATTACGTCTGCAAGATGGTTCTCTGAGCTAATGGCCTTATCCTGTAAGGAGCCTTTTCTAGTGTTACACAGAGACAAGGTTCTTCTGATACCCAGGCCTCTTTTCTCCCCAATGTGATTTACACCTTGCGCCTTGATCAAGACATTGATTCCACCCTTGTCCTACTTCAAAACATTCCAAGGAAATTTCTTTCCACTATCGATATACACTATATTGCCAAAAGTATTGGGACGCCTGCCTTTACACACACATGATCTTTAATGGCATTCCAGTCTTAGCCCGTAGGATTCAATATTGAGTTACTCCACCCTTTGCAGCTTTAACAGCTTCAACTCTTCTGGGAAGGCTGTCCACAAGGTTTAGGAGTGTGTCTATGGGAATGTTTGACCATTCTTCAAGAAGCTCATTCGTGAGGTCAGGCATTGATGTCGGACAAAAAGGCCTGGTTCACAGTCTCCGCTCTAATTCATCCCAAAGTTGTTCTATTAGGTTGAGGTCAGGACTCTGTGCAGGCCAGTCAAGTTCCTCCACCCCAATCTAGCTCATCTATGTCTTTATGGACCTTGCATTGTACACTGTTGCGCAGTCATGTAGGAACAGGAAGGGGCCATACCCAAACTGTTTCCACAAAGTTGGGAGCATGAAATTGTCTAAAATGTCTTAAAATGCTGACACTTTAAGAGTTCCCTTCACTGGAACTAAGGGTCCAATCCCAACCCCCGATAAACAACCCCACACCATAATCCCCCCTCCCCCAAACTTTGCACTTGGCACAATGCAGTCAAACAAGTACCGTTCTTCTGGTGACCACCAAACCCAGACAAGTCCATCGGATTGCCAGACAGAGAAGTGTGGTTCATCACTCCAGAGAACATGTGTCCATGCTCTAGAGTCCAATGGCGGCTTGCTTTACACCACTGCATCCGACGCTTTGTATTGCACATGGTGATGTAAGGCTTGTATGTAGGTGCTCGGCCATGGAAACCCATTCCATGAAGTTCTCTATGCACGGTTGTTGTGCTAATCTAAAGGCAACACAAAGTTTGGAGGTCTTTAGCTATTGAGTCTGCAGACAGTTGGCAACTTCTGTGCACTGTGCGGTGACTCCGCTCTGTCATTTACATGGCCTACCATTTCGAGGCTGAGTTGCTGTTGTTCCCTGTTGCTTCCACTTTGTTATAGTACCACTATTAGTTGATGGAATGTTTAATAGCAAGGAAATTTCATGGATTGACTTATTGCACAGGTGGCAACCTATCATGATGTAACGCTTGAATTCACTGAGCTCTTGAGAGCAACCCATTCTTTCACAAATGTTTGTAGAAGCAGTCTGCATGCCTTGGTGCTTGATTTTATACATCTGTGGCCATGGAGGTGACTGGAACGCCTGAATCCAATGATTTGGAGGGGTGTCCTAGTACGTTTGGCAATATAGTGTAGTATATGCTTAGAGGGTCTACCTCTTGGCTACTACCTGCTTTAGACAATTGGATTGCCTGTTGGTTCTTCACTCACCACCATTGCTAGGTGAATTAGATAAGTCAACCTTCAAACCTATGGTTGCAAGGATAGGGTTCCACAATACCTTCTTAATGCACCCTGTATCAGATCCAATACTGCTTAATGGGCTTTTCAGCATCAGGCATCTGTTTCTCACCTGGGCTTTTGTTTACACTTTTATTAAGATTTTCCAGGCCTCCCCGAATACCAGTTTTAGACATAAGGTGTTTCAGGCTGTTCTCTGGGGTTTTTCAAGCCTTTCCTTACCCTATTGCCCTATTAGTGTTTTGTTTTTTTCTGTGTTGCCCACCCCTCAGTTGTATTGCTTTGGGACATCCCATGGTTAAGACTACTGATACTGTGGCCAGTAAGGTAGGATTAAGAAAACAGAATTGTTGACTTACCTTTAAAATCCTTTTTTTGGAGTACCACATAATATAGGACTAAAATACTAAACTGTATGTTTATTTTTCATAATTTATACTTTAAAAACATTTTTGTTTGTAAGACTGACATATATAGAGACATACAAATCATGTGACATTATCAATCCTGCCTCTTATGCAAATTTTCTCCTCTAGCAACGAAATTGCTCAGTGGTAACAGTGAGGAGAATTCTTCTCAACGTGTTTTGTGGGCATATAGGGGGTTAGGTAGAATAACTGTACTGTGGCAGGCTTTGCCCTGCCAGAGTCTAGAAAGAAGTTATTACTCAGGATTCTCAGCCAGGTAGGTTGAGGGGCTCTAGGGAGCTTGTGTCATGAAGAGGAAACTGACTTTTCAGTTTCCTCAGTGTCTAGTAAAGGAGGTTTTGGGACCTGGAGCCTGGAGATTGCAAAGTGACCTGAGAGGGATGAAATCTGCAATCCCGGGGCCAGGTTTTGTGAACAGCCAGTATGCTAATTGGTCAGGTGTGTGCTGGGCTTTTATTAGGAACCTGACCATGGTTTTGGGCTCCACACCAGCAGTCAGAGGAGGTCACTGCCAGGAGTCAGGAGGGCTCCGTGTGGGAGCAGCAAGGGGCTGTAAATTATGTGCACAGAGTTGTCTATTAAGACTGTCTGTTGGAGGCAAAGGGCCTAAAGGGTAAGGTGAGAGTAGGAGTGCTGCAGGTGTAAGCCTGGAGGCTGAATGTATATTTCTTTGGATAGAAACATAGAAAAGTGATGGCAGAAAAAGACAGAGTGGTCCATCGAGTCTGTCCATTTTTTGGGGGGAGGGGGTGGGGTTTTTTTGTTTGTTTTGGGGGGTTTTTTTATTTTGTTTTTTTTGTGTTAACTTTGTTCTCTGATTATAGGTCTTACTGTTGACTGGCTCACTACCTCTGCTGAAAGTTTATTCCAAGCATCAACTACTCTTTCAGTAAAATAGTACTTTCTGAGATTAGCTTTGAACTTTCCTCCAGTTGGTTTAAATTCATGTCCCCGTGTTCTTGATTTTGGTTTCATGTTGAAAAAACTGCCCTCCTGAACCTTATTCACCTTTTTGATGTAATTAAAGGTTTGAGTCATGCCTCCTCTTTCCCTTCTTTCCTCCAGACTGTACTTGTTAAGTTCCTGAAGTCACTCTTGACGTGTTTTATCCCCCAGACATTTCACCATTTTTGTTACCTGTCTCTGGATTCGTTCTGTCTTATCAATAACTTTTGGTAAATGAGGTCTCCAGAACCGGACACAGTATTCTAAATGAGGTCTAACTAAAGACCTATAGAGGGCAATCAGGACCTCCTTCCTCCTGCTGGTGATCCCTCTAGTGATGCATCCTAGAATTCTATTCACTTTCCCCACTGCCTGGCCACACAGTTTCCTCATTTTGCAATCATCTGAAATAAGTACCCCCAAGTCCTTTTCCTCTGAAGTGTTGTACTCTCTCAAGGCTGGAACGATGGAAATGCTAAAACCCCTGTGAGGGAAACTCATTTATTTTCTTTTCTGGAAGTCTGTTGAACTTTGTATTAATAAAATTGTGGAAATTCGTCATCAGACACTGAAAACGATTTTGCGACTAAGCTCAGTGATGTGCGAACTTGGCGCTCTATTTCAAATTTCAGTGTTTTTGGTTTCATTACATTATTGAATTAAATTTATTATTATATTATTATTTTTTATGATTATTTATTATATTATAATTTATGATTTCGTGTTTCAAATTTTATCTTACCCGTGATGTTTACTAGACTCTTGTTCGGACAGATTTCAGTGAGTTATTCCTAAAAATTACAGGCCTACAATAAAAAAATGACATATTTCCATGCAAAAAAATGTACCGCTTTGAGCACAGAAATATTGACATAATCATATCACTAGGGAGGTTAATGGCTGCACTATAAGCTTAGGCAATATTGAAGGGAAAAAAAAAAGCACCATTTTTATTTGTGTCCATACAGTCAGGTCCATAAATATTGGGACATCGACACAATTCTGACATTTTTGGCTCTATACACCACCACAATGGATTTGAAATGAAACGAACAAGATGCGCTTTAACTGCAGACTGTCAGCTTTAATTTGAGGGTATTTACATCCAAATCAGGTGAACAGTGTAGGAATTACAACAGTTTGCATATGTGCCTCCCACTTGTTAAGGGGCCAAAAGTAATGGGACAATTGGCTTCTCAGCTGTTCCAAGGCCAGGTTTGTGTTATTCCCTCATTATCCCAATTGCAATGAGCAGATAAAAGGTCCAGAGTTCATTTTAAGTGTGCTATTTGCATTTGGAATCTGTTGCTGTCAACTCTCAAGATGAGATCCAAAGAGCTGTCACTATTAGTGAAGCAAGCCATCATTAGGCTGAAAAAACAAAACAAACCCATCAGAGAGATAGCAAAAACATTAGGCGTGGCCAAAACAACTGTTTGGAACATTCTTAAAAAGAAGGAATGCACCGGTGAGCTCAGCAACACCAAAAGACCCGGAAGACCATGGAAAACAACTGTGGTGGATGACCGAAGAATTCTTTCCCTGGTGAAGAAAACACCCCGCACAACAGTTGGCCAGATCAAGAACACTCTCCAGGAGGTAGGTGTATGTGTGTCAAAGTCAACAATCAAGAGAAGACTTCACCAGAGTGAATACAGAGGGTTCACCACAAGATGGAAACCATTGGTGAGCCTCAAAAACAGGAAGGCCAGATTAGAGTTTGCCAAACGACATCTAAAAAAGCCTTCACAGTTCTGGAACAACATCCTATGGACCGATGAGACTAAGATCAACTTGTACCAGAGTGATGGGAAGAGAAGAGTATGGGGAAGGAAAGGAACTGCTCATGATCCTAAGCATACCACCTCATCAGTGAAGCATGGTGGTGGTAGTGTCATGGCGTGGGCATGTATGGCTGCCAATGGAACTGGTTCTCTTGTATTTATTGATGATGTGACTGCTGACAAAAGCAGCAGGATGAATTCTGAAGTGTTTTGGGCAATATTATCTGCTCATATTCAGCCAAATGCTTCAGAACTCATTGGACGCCGCTTCACAGTGCAGATGGACAATGACCCAAAGCATACTGCAAAAGCAACCAAAGAGTTTTTTAAGGGAAAGAAGTGGAATGTTATGCAATGGCCAAGTCAATCACCTGACCTGAATCCGATTGAGCATGCATTTCACTTGCTGAAGACAAAACTGAAGGGAAAATGCCCCAAGAACAAGCAGGAACTGAAGACAGTTGCAGTAGAGGCCTGGCAGAGCATCACCAGGGATGAAACCCAGCATCTGGTGATGTCTATGCGTTCCAGACTTCAGGCTGTAATTGACTGCAAAGGATTTGCAACCAAGTATTAAAAAGTGAAAGTTTGATTTATGATTATTATTCTGTCCCATTACTTTTGGCCCCTTAAGAAGTGGGAGGCACATATGCAAACTGTTGTAATTCCTACACTGTTCACCTGATTTGGATGTAAATACCCTCAAATTAAAGCTGACAGTCTGCAGTTAAAGCACATCTTGTTCGTTTCATTTCAAATCCATTGTGGTGGTGTATAGAGCCAAAAATGTCAGAATTGCGTCGATGTCCCAATATTTATGGACCTGGCTGTATGTGGTATGGCAACAGGGCTTGGAATATGAAATACAGGATCCACTGATGCAGCAAATTTCAAGAGTTTTGGTGCATCGAAATTGATAGGTATGAACAGACTCTTAAAAATGTGTAATATTAGGACACTTCTAATGTGAAAAAAATCATATTGAAGATAACCAGTGCCAGATTCATACCAGGAGCCCACTGGCATAAATGCTGTAGTCCCTTAAGCCTTATCATTAATTTAGCTAAACAAAACCACTTTATATACAGAATGAGCAGATTGGCATTTTCAGACTCTTACAAAAATCTGGAGAGCACCAGCGGATTTATAGTGGCATGCGTGCCTAATAATGTCACCTGGATGAGTATAGGTGACATATGTCTGTTTTATTTGGGCTATTGAGATAATCCAAAAAAGAAAAAATAATGTTACCAATACCTTTCGCAGTCACTGAAGCTGTATCTCTCTTTGTACTTAAATGCTGAATCTTCGTCAGATATAGGCATAATTTAATTTAGTTATTAATTCATTTAAATTTTTTTAATTAAAAAAAAGGTGAAAACGGGTCTCTTAATTAGAATACATTCAAAAAATGCCTGAGTTACAAGCTTCAGTGGCTGTGATTGGAGAGACAGTGTATATAACACCTGTTGCTCAGGTGCTTCACTATTCACAGGTTTATGGGAGACTGTAAAAGAAAGACCCTTTTAAAAACAACTCGCTTGACATCTCGACTACAGTTTTCCAGATGGCATGTGGGAAACTGAAGTCAATTGGAATAAGATTCTATGGTCTGAGGTGACCAGAGTTTAGCTTATTTGGACACCAGGTTAAGCTGTAAAGCAGGGGTCTCCAGGGCCAGTTTACATTCCTTCAGATTTTAGGGGGGCCAGACTGTGGCTGGCGGAAGTATATAATGCCCTGTCATCAGTGGGAGTAAGCAATACCTCATCTTTGCTTTTAGTGGGAGGAACAGTGCCTCATTGTTGGTATCAGTTGGAGGAATAGCACCCCAATGTTGGTATCAGTTGGAGAAATAGTGCCCCATTGTTGTTAGTGGCAAGAATAGTGCCCCATTGTTGGTGTCATTGGGAGAAATAGTGTCCAAAGGGCCACATAATGGCAAGCAAAGGGCCACAGTTTGGAGATCACTGCAGTAAAGCTTGACAAAAGCCAAATACCTATCATCATCATAACACATAATGCATTATGGTGGTAGCATCATACTGTGGGGCTGTTTCTCTGCAGCAGGCCCTAGGTTAAAAAAAATAAATAAATAAAAAGAAAATTTATATATACAGTCAGGTCCATAAATATTGGGACATGGACACAATTCTAACATTTTTGGCTCTATACACAACCACAATGGATTTGAAATGAAAAGAACAAGATGTGCTTTAACTGCAGACTGTCAGCTTTAATTTGAGGGTATTTACATCTAAATCAGGTGAACGGTGTAGGAATTACAACAGTTTGCATATGTGCCTCCCACTTGTTAAGGGGCCAAAAGTAATGGGACAGAATAATAATCATAAATCAAACTTTCACTTTTTAATACTTGGTTGCAAATCCTTTGCAGTCAATTACAGCCTGAAGTCTGGAACGCATAGACATCACCAGACGCTGGGTTTCATCCCTGGTGATGCTCTGCCAGGCCTCTACTGCAACTGTCTTCAGTTCCTGCTTGTTCTTGGGGCATTTTCCCTTCAGCCTTGTATTCAGCAAGTGAAATGCATGCTCAATCGGATTCAGGTCAGGTGATTGACTTGGCCATTGCATAACATTCCACTTCTTTCCCTTAAAAAACTCTTTGGTTGCTTTTGCAGTATGCTTTGGGTCATTGTCCATCTGCACTGTGAAGCGGCGTCCAGTGAGTTGTGAAGCATTTGGCTGAATATGAGCAGATAATATTCCCCGAAACACTTCAGAATTCATCCTGCTGCTTTTGTCAGCAGTCACATCATCAATAAATACAAGAGAACCAGTTCCATTGGCAGCCATACATGCCCACGCCATGACACTACCACCACCATGCTTCACTGATGAGGTGGTATGCTTAGGATCATGAGCAGTTCCTTTCCTTCTCCATACTCTTCTCTTCCCATCACTCTGGTACAAGTTGATCTTGGTCTCATCTGTCCATAGGATGTTCCAGAACTGTGAAGGCTTTTTTAGATGTCGTTTGGCAAACTCTAATCTGGCCTTCCTGTTTTTGAGGCTCACCAATGGTTTCCATCTTGTGGTGAACCCTCTGCATTCACTCTGGTGAAGTCTTCTCTTGATTGTTGACTTTGACACACATACACCCACCTCCTGGAGAGTGTTCTTGATCTGGCCAACTGTTGTGAAGGGTGTTTTCTTCACCAGGGAAAGAATTCTTCGCTCATCCACCACAGTTGTTTCCTGTGGTCTTCTGGGTCTTTTGGTGTTGCTGAGCTCACCGGTGCATTCCTTCTTTTTAAGAATGTTCCAAACAGTTGTTTTGGCCACGCCTAACATTTTTGCTATCTCTCTGATGGGTTTGTTTTGTTTTGTTTTTTTTCAGCCTAATGATGGCTTGCTTCACTGATAGTGACAGCTCTTTGGATCTCATCTTGAAAGTTGGCAGCAACAGATTCCAAATGCAAATAGCATACTTGAAATGAACTCTGGACCTTTTATCTGCTCATTGTAATTGGGATAATGAGGAAACATCACACACCTGGCCTTGGAACAGCTGAGAAGCCAATTGTCCCATTACTTTTGGTCCCTTAACAAGTGAGAGGCACATATGCAAACTGTTGTAATTCCTACACCGTTCACCTGATTTGGATGTAAATACCCTCAAATTAAAGCTGACAGTCTGCAGTTAAAGCACATCTTGTTCATTTAATTTCAAATCCATTGTGGTTGTGTATAGAGCCAAAAATGTTAGCATTGTGTCCACGTCCCAATATTTATGGACCTGACTGTATATACATACACACACACTATATTGCTAAAAGCATTGGGACACCCCTCCAAATCATTGGATTCAGGTGTTCCAATCACCTCCATGGCCACAGGTGTATAAAATCAAACACCTAGATATGCAGACTGCTTCTACAAACATTTATGAAAAAATAGGTCGCTCTCAGGAGCTCAGTGAATTCATGCTTGGTACTGTGATAGGTTGCCACCTGTGCAATAAGTCCATCCATGAAATTTCTTTGCTACTAAATATTCCACAGTCAACTGTTAGTGGTATTATAACAAAGTGGAAGCAACTGGGAACAACAGAAACACAGCCACAAAGTAAGAAGGCCACGTAAAATGACAGAACAGGGTCAGTGCATGCTGAAGTGTACAGTGCGCAGAAGTCACCAACTGCCTGCAGACTCAACAGCTAAAGACTTCCAAACTTCGTGTGGCCTTCAGATTTGCCCAACAAAAATGCATAGAGAGTTTCATGGCATGGGTTTCCATGGCCGAGCAGCTGCATACAAGCCTTACATCACCAAGTGCAATGCAAAGCGTCGGATGCAGTGGTGTAAAGCACGCCACCACTGAACTCTAGAGCAGTGGAGATGTGTTCTCTGGAGTGATGGATCACGCTTCTCTGTCTGGCAATTCGCTGGACTTGTCCGGGTTTGGAGGTTGCCCAGAGAACGAAACTTGCCTGACTGCATTGTGTCAAGTCTTGTCTGGGGGATGGGGGAATATGGTGTGGCGTTGTTTTTCAGGGGTTGGGCTTGGCCCCTTAGTTCCAGTGAAGGGAACTCTTAAGGTGTCAGCATATTAAGACATTTTAGACAATTTCATTTTCCCAACTTTGTGGGAACAGTTTGGAGAAGACCCCTTCCTGTTCCTACATGACTGCGCACCAGTGCACAAAGCAAGGTCCATAAAGACATAGATGAGCTAGATTGGGGTGGAGGAACTTAACTGGCCTGCACAGAGTCCTGACCTCAACCCGAGAGAACACCTTTGGGACGAATTAGAGCAGAAACTGTGAGCCAGGCCTTTTCGTCCGATAGCAGTGCCTTACCTCACAAATGAGCTTCTGGAAGAATGGTCAAGCATTCCCATAGACACACTCCAAAACCTTGGGAACCTTCTACCCAGAAGAGTTGAAGCTGTTATAGCTGCAAAGGGTGGGCCAACTCATATTAAACCCTATGGACTAAGAGTGGAATGCCATTAAAGATCATGTGTATGTAAAGGCAGGTGTCCCTATACTTTTGGCAATATAGTGTGTGTGTATGTACAGTTGCAAGAAAAAGTATGTGAACCCCTTGGGATTACGTGGAGTTTTGCATGAATTGGGCATAAAATGTGCTCTGAACGTCATCTAAGTCACAACAATAGAAGAACATAGTCTGCTGAACATAATACTACACAAACATTAGATGTTGCCATGGTTTAATTGCACATAACATGTAAACATTCACAGTGCAGGGAGGAAAAAGTATGTGAACCTTTGGACTTAATAACTGGTTGACCCTCCTTTGGCAGCAATAACCTCAACCAAACGTTTCCTGTAGTTGCAGATCAGACCTGCACAACGATCTGGAGTCATTTTGGACCACTCCTCTTCACAAAACTGTTTCAGTGTAGCAATATTCTTGGGATGTCTGGTGTGAATCGCTCTCTTAAGGTCATGCCACAGCATTTCAATCGGGTTGAGGTCAGGACTCTGACTGGGCCACTCCAGAAGGCGTATTCTGTGCTGTTGCAGCCATTGTTTTGTTGAATGACTTGTATGCTTTGGGTCATTGTCCGGTTGCATCACCCATCCTCTGCGGAGCTTCAGTTGGCGGACAGATGGTCGTACGTTTTCCTGCAAAATGTCTTGATAAACTCTGGAATTCATTTTCCCATCAATGACAACAATCCATCCAGGCCCTGAGGCAGCAAAGCAGCCCCAAACCATGATGCTCCCTCCGCCATGTTTTACAGTGGGGATGAGGTTTTGATGTTGGTGTGCTGTGCCTTTTTTTCTCCACACATAGTGTTGTGTGTTCTTCCCAAACAACTCAATCTTGGTTTCATCTGTCCTCAGTATATTTTGCCAGTAGTGCTGTGGAACATCCAGGTGCTCTTTTGCAAACTTCAAACGTGCTGCAATATTCTTTTTGGACAGCAATGGCTTCCTCCGTGGTGTCCTCCCATGTACCCCATTCTTGTTTAATGTTTTCCTTATTGTAGATGTGTCAACAAAAATGTTAGCATGTGCCAGAGATTTCTGTAGGTCTTTAGCTGACACTCTGGGATTCTTCTTTACCTCATGCAGCATTCTGCGCTGTGCTCTTGTAGTCATTTTTACAGGACGACCACGCCTAGGGAGAGTAGCAACAGTACTAAACTTTCTCCATTTGTAGACAGTCTGTCTTACCGTGGACACATGAACATCAAGGCTCAAGGAGATACTTTTGTAACCCTTTCCAGCTTCATGCAAGTCAACAATTCTTGATCGTAGGTCTTCTGATAGCTCTTTTCTGCGAGGCATGGTTCACATCAGACAGTGCTTCTTGAAACCAGTAAACCCAAGACAGGTGTGTGTTTTTTAAGGGCAGGACAGCTGTCAGCAACACATCCAATATCATCACACTGATTGGAGTCAAAGTTGGCTCACTCCTGGCTCCAATTATCTCTGGGAGAAGTCATTAAGCTAGGGCTTCACATACTTTTTCCTCCCTGCACTGTGAATGTTTACATGTTATGTGCAATTAAACCATGGCAACATCTAATATTTGTGTAGTATTATGTTCAGCAGACTGTGTTCTTCTATTGTTGTGACTTAGATGCCGTTCAGAGCACATTTTATGCCCAATTCATGCAAAACTCCACGTAATCCCAAGGGGTTCACATACTTTTTCTTGCAACTGTATATATATATATATATATATATATATAAAATATATTGTAGAAGGCGCCAAGGATATGTCGTGGAGGGGCGTTTATTTTTGTCCTTTTTGAGAGGTTCTCAGCCCTAGCTAAGAGATTTTAGGGAAATGCCAACAAGAGGGGAAATTGGTTAGCAGCTTCTCCTGTGTTTTTTAGTTTGTTTTGGATCCCTGGAGTCTAGAGACTTTAAAAGTTAATGGTGGGGATGAGTCTTCAACCTCTCACCCCAGGAGACGAAGGGTTAATGACCTCATCTGGGAGGAGAGGTATGTTAAGGGCGTAGCCCTCACCTAGCGAGGGGGGGGTGGCTGTGTTAGCTATGTGTAGGAAGACACATGACTGAGGAACAGTGTCTGCTCCTAAACTGCTGAGCCATTTTTGGCCGGAGTGGCTAAGCGTTGTGTTTGACTCTCAAAGAAAGGCGAGCACACAGTCCTGGAGTAACAGTGCGGTGGAATGACCTACTCTGTGGATGGAGGTAAGCCACAAAGATTATTTTTGTGTGAAGGACTATTATCCCGCTGCTCAGACAGTTTTATTTCTTTTTTTTTGCTGCCAGAAAGCTCTTTTTGATATACAATTGTGCCAATGCCATGTGAAATAAAAATTGCAACTACCACTATTTTATTCTCCAGGGTCACTGGCTCCAAGTAATATAGTACTATGTACAATCAGTCCATTTGCGCTTAGCTCAGGCATGCAGACGGGTGTGTGCTTAGCTGGGAAAACCCCTCCTGAAGACTCCTGGGATGCATGACATCATCTTCCTGCCTAGAGTTTGCATGTTCTCTCTGTGCCTGCGTGGGTTTCCTCTGGGTACTCCGGTTTCCTCCCACACTCCAAAGACATGCTGGTAGGTTAATTGGCTCCTGTCTAAATTGGCCCTAGTATGTGTATGAATGTAAGTTGGGGACCTTAGATTGTACACCCCTTGAGGGTTAGGGACAGATGTGAATGTACAATTTATATGTAAAGCGCTGCGTAAATTGATGGCGCTATATAATTACCTGAAATAAATAAATAATAAATCTTCCTAGGTTTGGTAACCAGGAAGTAACTGAAGACATGTAAAAAAAAAGGTTTAAAACAAGTAAATATGTTATACTTTCCTATCTATTTACTAATACTAGAAGCATAGGGATTAAATATGTTTCAAGAAAGTATAAGCAAAAAAATAATAGCACCCACATATGACTGGGTTGTATTGCTGTAAGTAGTGCATTGGCTTCTATGTGTTTATGGTCTTAAGGGGGAGTGGCCCAGCAGGGGGCTGAGTATACCTGTGGCAGGTATGAGGGGCTCTGCCCTGAATCATGAGGGTTCTTACTCCAGGAAGGGAGGAAGAGGATGGAGAAGTGAGGGACCAGAAAAAGGATTGGACAGAACATTAGCTGATCACTGTCTGTAGAGCATCACATGACCAGAGGCTGACCACCTTACCCCCCTTCCTCTCACAGCGCATGTCCATAACCACCTCCTCCTTTCCAGTGCAAATAGCTCCACTGTTCCTTAAGTGTCCTCTTTGGTGGCTCTACACTTCACTCCACTCTGACAATCAACTCGGCTGTGAATTAATGAACTACAAGTCCTGATAACCTTATCGCCTTAGCGGCTGTTGGCTTGTAGTTCTCAATGAACTACCATGGTGCTGTGGAGTTCTGTGGTAGTTCATTGGATATTCCTGTCATTATTCTGCTTGCCTGTACATCCCGTACGGGCAAACAGATATACTGACTGGTCTGCAGGAGACCTTCATGGCACCAGCGATCTTCTGATCGCTGGTGCAGTTCTTTACAGACTCCTGCAACCAAAAATAATAAATGCACATTTTTTTACTTTAAAAAGTGCATTTATTATTTTTGATCAAAAGGTGAACTTGTCCTTTAAAGGAGAACTCTGGGTAAAAACTTATTTACATGTCCTTGTTGCTGATTTCCTACCTTCACTGAATATGTCATCCATCTTCTGGCTCTGAAATAGCCTATTCATCTTCAAATCAAACCGTTAATTCTCTTTGGTTTCCTGTTTGTGAGACTAGTGGCTGCTATGTCTCCTATTCTCCCAGCCACTTGTCTTGGCACATCCCTTCTGTAGTTCTGTTTTCCAGGAAACAGTGGTGGGCAGACAGAGACTCTCAGACACATTCAACATGTACAGGCCTTGTGCACCTGCCCACATTCACTACAATTCTCTGTGGATGATAGGAACTGTAGTTTACTTTTACTGCAGAGAGAGGAGAGAATATGATGTAATCCCCACTCGTACACCTCCTCCTTGGAGGACCAGATGCTGTTATCTTTGAATTGCAAAGATGAGTTAATGAAAATTCAATTAGACGTTTCTCCTAAATGGTAAGGAATTTCAAAATAGTATTAACTGTTTAGTGTTTGGGATGTACTAATGGGTGATTTTTTTCTCTGGGTTCTTTAAACTTTTTCTTTACTGTTGTTGAATTTGCTGCATTTGATTATGCACAAGGCTGTGCCCAAAGTTTGTATCATGCCAACTAAGCAAATTATGGAAAAAGTCCTATGCCTTTTTACATTGGCCCTTGGACTCCAGTCCCTCCTGAACAACCCAGACCAATAAAGAGATTGTTCAGATATGCATTATATATTCATATCATGTACTTTCTTCTGCAATATTTTTGTTTTTCATATTATCTAGGGAAATTAATTACTGCTGCACGTTTCTAGACATCAAAAATTATTATTAGTTGCATCTAATAGCAAGTTTTATACCAGCATGTGAGCAGATTCCCTGTTCTTGTTCCACAAATCTCCACTGGAGTTGCTAGTTTTTATGTTAACCTGGTTAATTCTTGTATGAGCTGTTTAGGTAAAATGCTTAATAAAAAATGACTGGACCCCAGACAACTGTTTTTATTGTATGCGTGTGGTATTGGATTCTGTTCTACCCCTGTTCCAGGAGACTCTTATTTTTCTGTTCACAATAAAGCACATAATAGCCTGGATTATCTAAATTGTAGGTGATAACAGATGGGGAAGAAGTGAATGATGAAGATATAGGACACCCACATGTGTATTAGTTTCATATGAATTATTTCTTGTGGTCTGATGAAAACTAAATAGAGAAGACAAGAATGTGATGAATAGCCAGCGTGTGAAAGATTACAACAAATGGTGAACAGTTTAAGATGTGCACAGATATAGAGAAATGCCAGTTGCACCCTATACCTTTCTTCATATTGCAGCATCTATAATTTAGAGGATCTTTTCTCTATCTGTGCAACTAAAGTGTAAAAAAAAACTGTAAGTAAGTAGGCTTTCCAGAAGAGACATGCTATGCCTCTTCTGCAATAAAACAAACTTACCTGCCTGATCACAGTCTTCTTTAGAATGTACACAGAGAAGCACATTCTCGGCACAGTACCAGGGTGATGGGACGAATTAACGCCTTTGAATGTGCAAGAGTTAGGTTATCTCGCAAATGCTCCCTAATGGGTCACAAGCAAATAATTTACTTAAGCGGTTTTAACAATTCTCTATTCTGTCCCACACTAAAAAATAATTTTACTAAGCATATTCTTTAGGGTGCTGTTACTGTATGTCACTTCTTATGGTTTAAATAATGGTTACATTTCAACAGACGTTGTGATTAATGCTGAAGTCTAGCCTTACCTTTTAATTTACATACTGTAGTTGTATAGGCTTTTCTCTTGTACTGAACTTGCTTACTTTGATTTCACTGCACACTGTAAGCTTCTCATAGTGTGCATTAAAAGCTGCAGCAAGTCAGATAAAGCCTGCCTTCTTTTCTGGCTGAAGGATATCTAGCACCATCTAGCCATTTCCTCCCCAGGCTTAATGTGCTTGGTCCACCTGTTTCAGTTTTTTTCAATTGTGGAGGCTCATCATTACTTGCAGGAATTACCTATAGCTTTCTGGTGTGAAGAAGCTATGCGTAGCACTCTGCCGGTCCTTTCGACCAGCCATTATCTGTCTACATTGCATAGGGAAGTGCAGTGACCTAGTGATGATGTCACCAGGTCTAACATAAGGTATGTAATGAAGACCAAAAGATTTTCTTTATTAATTTCATTAGATTGTTGATACACAGATGAACCCGGGAACACAAAATATAAGCAAATTAAACTTCAGATTAAATAATACATATTGCATTTATGTTATATATGTAAACATCAAAGAACAGAGAGTTTTCTATATTTAAGGTTGAATTGAGTATTCATGCAGATGAAAAATGCATGCAAGTATTTATCATTGCTGAGGACGTAGATGAATGAAGTTCATATTTTAACAAGACGAGGTGACCTTTTCCATGCTAACGCCTTTGTTCTGAAAAAAGACATCAAACTCATATTACTGAGTTCTGCAAAGGTTTCTCTTAGGAATCAATCTGTTTTCGGGTATCAGATATTAATGTTATCCCCAACACACTGTTTAGTAGTACGCTTTCTCATGCTGGTGTCATTTTGTGCTAAAAAAAAAAAAATGAAGATTTTGTTTCATGAACAAAGAACAAAAATCAATGGTATCATATTCAGAAATGAACAAGCTGTTTTTGGTCATGCCTTCTATGACATACTTTTATTTAGTGATAAAGCTGCATTGTTTATTAATTGCAGCTATTCTCTCTTGCAGGATCTATTTTCAATCAATGCTTATGTTTATGCTCAGAAGCCACAACTGGATATTCACAGTTTTGAAGGTAACTTTACACGGGTACGTAAATGCTCTCTAATTTTTCATACACACACAATATGCCCAAGAGACAATATTGCATTGACTGCAGAGCAAGGGAAACTGGGCACAGTGCAGCAATGTGAACTGCACCTGTATGATTTGCCACCTTAGAAGTGAATATTTTATTCAGTAGTCACTTGTACTGCAGTCACAGCACATTTTCCTGTCATTTGAATTATTTGAATAACTGCTTTATGATAGCTTTGTAATTTTTACTTACTGTACATTTTTTATTATTAGCCTGATGTTTAGACTGCAGCTGCATTATAATTTCTCAGCATTAAAATTTAGCTTGGTGTTTATCTGTGAAACAAATAAATTACAGCTACTATTAAAAGGGTTTTCTGCTTTAGCTGTAGATTTATCCACTCATCTTTGGAATGTAAATGTCTTGATAAATGATAAAAAAAAATACTCCACATATTGTGAGATACAGGTTTCATGCTATCACTTGATGTTTTGAGTCCTTTCTTTTGTGTGTGTGTGTGTGTGTGTGTATATATACAGTTGCAAGAAAAAGTATGTGAACCCCTTGGGATTACGTGGAGTTTTGCATGAATTGGGCATAAAATGTGCTCTGAACGTCATCTAAGTCACAACAATAGAAGAACACAGTCTGCTGAACATAATACTACACAAACATTAGATGTTGCCATGGTTTAATTGCACATAACATGTAAACATTCACAGTGCAGGGAGGAAAAAGTATGTGAACCTTTGGACTTAATAACTGGTTGACCCTCCTTTGGCAGCAATAACCTCAACCAAACGTTTCCTGTAGTTGCAGATCAGACCTGTTCAACGATCTGGAGTAATTATGGACCGCTCCTCTTCACAAAACTGTTTCAGTGTAGCAATATTCTTGGGATGTCTGGTGTGAATCACTCTCTTAAGGTCATGCCACAGCATTTCAGTCGGGTTGAGGTCAGGACTCTGACTGAGCCACTCCAGAAAGCGTATTCTGTGCTGTTGCAGCCATTGTTTTGTTGAATTACTTGTATGCTTTGGGTCATTGTCCTGTTGCATCACCCATCCTCTGCGGAGCTTCAGTTGGCGGACAGATGGTCGTACGTTTTCCTGCAAAATGTCTTGATAAACTCTGGAATTAATTTTCCCATCAATGGCAACAATCCGTCCAGGCCCTGAGGCAGCAAAGCAGCCCCAAACCATGATGCTCCCTCCACCATGTTTTACAGTGGGGATGAGGTTTTGATGTTGGTGTGCTGTGCCTTTTTTTCTCCACACATAGTGTTGTGTGTTCTTCCCAAACAACTCAATCTTGGTTTCATCTGTCCACAGTATATTTTGCCAGTAGTGCTGTGGAACATCCAGGTGCTCTTTTGCAAACTTCAAACGTGCTGCAATATTCTTTTTGGACAGCAATGGCTTCCTCCGTGGTGTCCTCCCATGTACTCCATTCTTGTTTAATGTTTTCCTTATTGTAGATGTGTCAACAAAAATGTTAGCATGTGCCAGAGATTTCTGTAGGTCTTTAGCTGACACTCTGGGATTCTTCTTTACCTCATGCAGCATTCTGCGCTGTGCTCTTGCAGTCATTTTTACAGGACGACCACGCCTAGGGAGAGTAGCAACAGTGCTAAACTTTCTCCATTTGTAGACAGTCTGTCTTACCGTGGACACATGAACATCAAGGCTTTTGGAGATACTTTTGTAACCCTTTCCAGCTTCATGCAAGTCAACAATTCTTGATTGTAGGTCTTCTGAGAGCTCTTTTCTGCGAGGCATGGTTCACATTAGACAGTGCTTCTTGAAACCAGTAAACCCAAAACACTTGTGTGTTTTTTAAGGTCAGGACAGCTGTCAGCAACACATCCAATATCATCACACTGATTGGAATCAAGGTTGGCTCACTCCTGGCTCCAATTAGCTCTGGGAGAAGTCATTAAGCTAGGGCCTCACATACTTTTTCCTCCCTGCACTGTGAATGTTTACATGTTATGTGCACTTGAACAGGTCTGATCTGCAACTACAGGAAACGTTTGGTTGAGGTTATTGCTGCCAAAGGAGGGTCAACCAGTTATTAAGTCCAACGGTTCACATACTTTTTCCTCCCTGCACTGTGAATGTTTACATGTTATGTGCAATTAAACCATGGCAACATCTAATGTTTGTGTAGTATTATGTTCAGCAGACTATGTTCTTCTATTGTTGTGACTTAGATGACGTTCAAAGCACATTTTATGCCCAATTCATGCAAAACTCCACATAATCCCAAGGGGTCACATACTTTTTCTTGCAACTGTATGTATATATATATATGTGTGTATATATATATATATATATATATATATATATATGTGTGTGTATTTTATTTTTTTGCATCTTGCAAGTCAGACACCCAAGCAGGTCTACATAATTATTACTCAAGTTAAAACAGAACTACAGTCAGTTTTTAGTTTATACACAAGCTTGTGTAAAGTGGGTAAAGCTTACGGGCAATGATGAAGTATGTTTGATGATTTAAAAGATACTTGGCAATTGGTGAGGCAGAGACCAGTGTCATCTTGTACATTCTCTCCGAGCTGGGGTTTTGTGGGAGCGAGAAGAGTGATGTTGCTTTCTGGTTGTAATGGACTGAGGATACAGCAGGCTGCCCCAAGTTTTTGCAGATTAAAGCAAACCTGTGAGCTAAAAAAAAACCTTTCAGATCTAAAGCTTAGGCTCCTAGAGATACTAGCACATATCTACAGTAGCCTTCAAGTCCTGAATACCAAGCCATTCTAACATACAAAGCTTCAGTACTTTATAGTAGTGTTAGGGCTTATGCATACAGGTACAGACAAGGAGTGTATCTTTGTTTATGTACAGTTGTGGCAAGCACCCTGTACAAATCAATGGCTGGCTGATAGATGCCATGATTGTATGGTCTGTAATCACATGTCTGAGCAGTTACAAGTATACAGGATTGGATGAGCTGCCCTGGACACAGACAGTATTTGTCCAAGGCCACTCATTCAACACTGTACACTTATAACTGCTCATATGTGCATAGACAGCTGTGACTCTCGGGTGCAAAATTATGCTCCTTCATAATGGTGTACGGCCCTCCATGCCCTTGCAATCATCATCAGGATTTGTCCTTTCATAGCTTCACAAATGGGAGCAAGATTTTGGGCTGTCTCTTACAAGAGCTCAAAGAGATAACTTTCTATATTTCGCCGAAATGTCATCCATAGCGAAAAATATACAGGAGTTAGATTTAAAATCTTATTACGATGGTATAGAGATGGTGTAGAGCAGCCTTTCTCAACCAGGGTGCCTTGAGGTATCTTCAGGGATGCCTTGGCAAAATGTCTGCAAATTTCCCAAAACTTGTATACAAGCCAGCAGATGCAACAAGCCTTCTTTTTAGTTAACACAAAGCCACAGGTTTTCATTGTGCACCATTACAACCTTCTAGCCGCCGGCATCCTGACAACCCATGACATCATCAGTTGATAAGGAGGATATCAGCTGCCAGCAGAGCATCCTTGTTTGACCCTTCCCTGCCACTCTCCATCAGTGCTGAGGTCACATTAGCTCAGTGATGGAGAAAAACTGAGGGAGAAGAGAAACACTGGAATACTAGTCAGTACCATTGTGCAAAATTGTGCTTTGGAAAATAATTAAATCCCCTCTAATGTTGGGTGTCCTACATGTGTTACTGCATTATATAAAACTATTAGAATAGTTTTTCACATTTTAGAATGGGTGCCCTTTTAAAATTATGGACAGTCTTGAGGCACCCCATTTTATATTTCAATATTTTTATTGAGAAATAAACATATTAAAACAAGATGGCTAACAATAAAAGAAAAAAAAAAAAAGAAAGGGCCCACCAACAAAATGGAACCAGATTCAGAATCATAAACATAATACTGGTAGGTAAAAAAAAAAAAAAAAAAAAATTTAGCAGATAATAGCATTACAATGCACATGAAAAAAGTCAAAGCCATCAAAATATACAAGTTTCAAAGATCAATAAACAACAATTATAGCAAAATAGACCAAAAATAACAAAGAAAAATAAAAATGTTTAACAAATAGTAGGAAAAGAGAAAAAAAGAGGAAAAATAGAGAAAGGAATGGGGGTCAGCTGCCAGACACTCACGATACAGTAATATAAGCAATCCAAGGATCCCAAGTCCTCTCAAATCTGGACACATCATCAGAGACGATACTCGTCAGTTTATCATTAACCATTATCCAGTTCAGTTTTTGTTTCACCCTATCCAGCGGGATCAAAGATTGCTTCCAACTCCTAGCTATAGTAATGCGAGCCGCCAATAAGATATATACAATTATTTTAATCGATCTTTTGGGAACATCAGAGGGTAGTATATTAAACAAGGCTACTTCCGGCGATCTACGGATATTAATTCCTGTCACTGAGTAAAGAAAATTAAATATGCGGATCCAGAACCTACTCACGACTGGGCATTTCCACCAGACATGGAACATAGTACCCTCTTGACCACAGCGTCGGAAACAGGCAGAAGAAACGGAAGGATACATAATGGCTAGGCGAGCAGGGACCAAATACCACCGAAGTAGCGTCTTGTAATTAGATTCAACAAGATCAGTGTTAATCGAAATCTTCGATAAGGCATAGGCCGCCGTCCGCCAGGTATCCAAATCCAATGAACTATTTAAATCCCGTTCCCATAAAGTCATGTAAGACAATTTTGTTAGAGGATCAACCAACAAAGCATAAACAATGGACAAGCGACCCCGCATTACCCCACTCGCCCCACAGGAGACCTCGAGGGAAGTAAGCGCACAAGGTTCTGTGAGTAGTCTAAGTTTGCTATCAATAAAAGAGCGAAGTTGATGGTAACGAAATATCTCTCCACGAGGCATCCCACAAAAATTCACAAAATACTGACGAGACCGAGGGCGAACCCCATCTAAATAATCACCAATACGTAGCAAACCCTTATTAATCCACCATTGGAACCCCGCGAAAGACAAACCCGGAACAAACTCAGGATTACCAAACACCGGAGCCAACGGAGTATGCGGAGAGAAAAAAGGTTTACGAGCTCGCCATCTATCCCACACTGACAATGAATAAGATAGAGTAGGACACAAAATAGGAGGGCGCAATCTATTGGGAAGCCACATGAGAGTACCAATAGCATATGGACGGCACGAAAGAGCCTCAATCCCAACCCATTGGGGGACATATCCCCTGGCCGTAGTACAAGATAGTTGTGCTATTTGGGCCGCCTGAAAATATGCGAAAAGATTAGGGAGTCCCAAACCACCATGCCTCTTCAAAGAAAACAAGGTAGATTTGTTCAGCCTAGGGCGCTTTCCCCTCCAAACAAATCTGGAGACTGCAGCCTGCAGGAAGACTAGTTCTCGTTTGGGAATCAGAATTGGTAACGTCCTAAAATAGTATAATAATCTAGGTAGGAAGGTCATTTTAATAGAATTAATTCTACCGAACCAGGAAAGAGAAAGATCCTGCCAGGCTAATAAGTCATTCTTAAGTCGCTTGAAAAGCGGGATATAGTTGGCCTGGTATAGCGTCGATACAGATTTCGTAAGAAGAATCCCCAGATAGGGGAGAGAACCAGGAGCCCACTGAAAAGCAAAGTTTTCCCGGCAGTAGCGAACCTCTGAATCGGGTAAAGAGATATTCAAAGCCACAGTTTTAGAGGAGTTGAGCGTAAGACCGGAGACCTCAGAAAAATGATGAAACAGATGGAAGAAACCAGGTAGAGACGTTCGAGGATCAGATATATACATAAGAACATCATCGGCAAATAGGGCACATTTATGAACCCTTTGACCACAGATAACACCCGATATAGAGGAATCAGCGCGAATAGCAATCGCAAGAGGTTCCATCGCCAATGCAAAGAGCAACGGAGAAAGAGGACATCCCTGTCTAGTTCCTCGCTCTATCGAAAAAGGAACTGATTTATGTCCACGAATGGATACCTGAGCTGACGGGGTAGAATAGAGGGCCCGCAACAACGTCGTAAAATAAGGGCCAAACCCAAACCTGTCCAACGTTTTAAACAAATAATCCCAGGACAGACTGTCGAATGCCTTCTGAATATCCAGTGACAGTAGAAAAATATCCCTTTGCGACGATCCATCCCAATTGGACTGCACAGCTGACAGCAAAGCTATAGTCCGCCTAATTTGGTCCGATGTTTGTCGACCACTTATGAATCCTGATTGGTCATCATGAATGTATAAGGCCAAGAAGTTATGGAGCCGTAAGGCCAGGATTTTAGTAAGAATCTTTAAATCACAATTAATTAAAGAAATAGGCCGGTAATTGGAGACCATAGCGGCATCCTTGAAAGGCTTGGGAATGACACTAATGAATGCCTTATTTTCCTCTGGGAGAACCACACCCCCCTCCCGCAAATAATTAAAGTACAGGGCCATATGGGGTATCAGAATGTCCGGGAAAGCTTTATAGTAAGTATTAGGAAGACCATCCGGTCCCGGGGCCTTGTGAGAGGCCAGGGATTTCACCGCATTCCCAACCTCTTCACAGGAGATAGGTTGTTCCATTAGCTCCCTATGTGCCTCCTGGAGGGGGGAAAAGGAGATAGACTCCAAAAAAGCCTCCAGAGAGGAAGAAGAACAGCCCCCCGTGGGCGAACTATAAAGCTGAGAGTAAAAAGACTGAAATTTGTGGAGGATCTTACCCGGGTCCTGGGATAACGAACCATTGTCCAGTCTGAGCTTGGGGAGGGCCGTCTGGGAGTGTCTAGGAGTCAGCTTGCGTGCCAACAAGGTGCCAGGTCTGTCCCTCCACGTAAAGAATTTATGATTAGACCAACGAAGTTGTTTATCCGCAGTGGTAGTAAGACATAAATTAAGTTCCAGTCGGGCCTGGTCAAGTTTAAGTAACAAATCAGAACTGGGATGTTGTTTATGTTGAGCAACCAGGTCAATATATAACTGAGTTTTAGTAGCAAGTAGGTCAGTTCGGGCTTTTTTTAAACGAGAAGAGAGTTGAATAATATAGCCCCTGACTGAGGCCTTATGAGCTGCCCAATTAATCGCCGGGTTCGTGTCCTCTGCTTTATTAAAATCAAAAAACATTTGTAGGTGCGATGAAATTTCCCGACAATGAGATGGATTACCCAAAATAGAGTCATTAAGACGCCAATGAAAAGCCGTCTTACCAAGAGTCTCGGACGAAAAGGTGATAGAAACTGGGTCGTGGTCAGACCAGGGCGTGGAAAAGATTTTAGCAGTGACAAGTTTGGGGAGTGAATATGTATGAAGAAAAATATGGTCAATGCGAGAATAACTATCATGAGCCCTGGAGTAGTGGGAGTAGTCTCGGGAAGTAGGATTAGCCTCCCTCCATGCATCAATAAGATCATAGCGATATAAAAGTTGAGCCAATTTACGGCTCCGTCTAGAAGGAGGTTGAAGCGTGGCGGTTTGGGAACGATCCAGAACCTGATCCAATGCTAAATTAGAGTCACCAGCTAGAATAACGTCACCCTCAAATTCACCTACCAGAGTGCTTAGCAAAGATTGGAAAAATTCAACCTGATTGGTATTGGGGGTATAATAAATTATAAAAGTGATAAGGTCGCCTCCCAAGTGGCCTTTCACCAAAAGATATCTCCCCTCCTTGTCCCGGATAATTTTAGAGTCAACAAAGGACACTCGGCGAGAAAAGCAAAGGGCCACCCCCCGCTTTTTCTCTGTGGCATTAGCAAAAAAGCAGAGAGGGTAATTTTTATGAATATAACGTGGAGAGAAGGAGGGTGGAAAATGAGTCTCCTGTAAGGCAACTATATCCGCCCCAAGGGAGTAGTATGAGCTGAAAGCCTGTATACGTTTGGATGGGGAATTGAACCCCTGAACATTATGAGAAAGGAAGCGAATTTCTCCGCTAGTGGACCGTACGGAAGACATGACAAATAATTATGGAACTAAGCAGAACAAAGACCCCTCGTTCCTTAAAAGTAAGAAGATCCCTATAAGTCCCTAAATGTCGCCAGCTGACCCCCCAAAAAATCAGAAAACAACAAAAAGAAAAAAGACAGAAAAAAACAGAAAAAAGAAAAGAGAACATTCGGATCACAAAAGTCCAAATGCCAAGTGACCGCGGTACACAAAACAGTATCAGAAAATGAAGGAAACAATGTACCAGGAAGTACAGAGCAATAGCACTGCGGTGGAATAGGTCTGCCCAGAGAAACATTCCCGGGGAAGAGTCTTCCAATCAGGGAGAGCGCAAAGACACTCTCCGGCACTAACAGCAGTTACAACCCAATAACAATAAATCAAACGCACAGTGCATTAAACAAAAAAACAAAGCAATTAGAGCCACTGAAATGATATTCAGCAAACAAATGTAATTAACATCCTAAGTCCCACCCCCAGCCCATCCCCCCAAACCAATATAACAACAGCGGCCAATGCTCCGAAGAGCCACAGAAAGGCCGCCATCAACGAACATATTCCAGCGAAAAGTCCCCAAAAGAACACAAAAGTTCAAGAAGTCCACCCGGGCGGATTCCGGGACCCCTTCTTCTTAGATGATGGAGTAGTCCACAAAGGCTGGAGCGGCGGAGGTCGAGAAGCCGATCCCGTGGGAGAATGGGACGTCGGACTGCGAGATATAATACCCAGCTGAAGCAGCAACTCCTCGCCATCCTGGAATGTAGTAAACCCATAGGACTTTCCATTAAGAGTGAACTGCAGACGAAAAGGGTAGGCCCAACGATATTTAATGCCCTTTTGAAGCAAGTGAGAAAGAAGTGGCTTGAGGGAGCGCCGCCTCTGGATAGTGGCCGACGAAACATCAGCAAAGATTTGTACCCTGTGTCCTGCAAGCTCTATATCCGGATTCTCCCTGCCAAACCGCATAACCGCTTCCTTAACCTGAAAAAAATGAGGCTTGACGATGATATCTCTAGGAGGCCCCCCTTGCCGGGGCGGGATCAATGCCCGGTGAATGCGATCAATCTCAAGATGAAGATCATCAATTGCAGGCATAGCGGACCGCATGAGGGTATGTGCGCAGCTAGTAAGCTCCTTAACCGACTCAGGAAGACCTCGAATGCGAAAATTGTATCGCCTAGCCCGATTCTCCAGGTCATCAATTTTAGAATACGCCTCCTCCAGGCGATCTTGCAAGTCGGTGATCATGTTAGAATTTTGGGAGATACTTTGGACTGTCGCATCAACTTTAGCCTCAATACAGTCTAAACGGTGGCCCAAGGCCTGAAAATCCTGCTTTAAATCCGCCGCCAATTTTGAGGTAGCTCTGTCTAATTCGCGTTGCAGCAAATCTGCGAATCGAGCTATCAAAGTCGCATCACAAGAGTATAGAGGCGGGTCAGGAGGAATCGTTGGCGAGGAAGCCGGGCTATCATCAGCGGGATCTGGACCGCTAGGCTGGCTTGAAAAAATGGCAGCTATGTCGCTGCTCAAGGGCGAGGATGCAGGGGAGTCACGGCTCAATGGACAGGCCGAAGCCTGGGACTCTAGTGGCACAGGGCTGGAGGATGACTGGGGGGGCTGCAGGAAGTCACTCACCCCACCTAGCGATGCTGCTGTAGTCCTCCCTGGCCCAGCGTGGGACGAGGAGCCCATCTTCTCTCTCCGAGGGAGAGGTGCTGCTGTAGGAGAGGCAGAGGAGACCCCATGAGCCGCGGGCGCCGATCCGGCCGCCATCTTGGTCCTCCCAGTCCCCGCAGGGAGCCGCAGCTGGGAGCCTCCACGGCTCTTAATCGCCGACTTGCCGGGCAAATTGACAGGTGCCCGAGATCCGGAGATAGGCAGGGGGGGGCCCCGGGGGTGAAGCGGCACTATGCCCTTTTATGGGCTGCTGTCAGTGCCGGAGATGTGCGGAGCTAATGCCGGGACATCCGATCCCGGCGGCCGCGCATGCGCACTCCGAGGCACCCCATTTTAGAATGGGGTGTCTCAAGACTGTCCATAATTTGAAAAGGTGCCTTGATTGAAAAAAGGTTGAGAAACCCTGGTGTAGAATACCCACAGTCCTACACAGGTGCTTTCTACAAATTTTTCTGATCTGTTGGCATTGTAGGAAAGAGGAGGGTACATATTCTGGGATTGTTGATTGTAATGGTCGTGTGTACTGAGCACACAAATAGTGTGTAGCAGACATTTTGTCATGTCACACGTCTCATATGCCATTTTGTCATAGGAAGGCATAGCCCAGTGACCTCCATCCCCCCAGTTTATACAATACACAAACTGTTAACTGATGCCAGGACCTTGTTATCAATCCATTGATCAGACACACAGACCTCTCCATTAGCCCAGTCCCCCAATCCAGTCTGAAAACCCTAATAAATCTGTCACTCTCGCAAGCTTGAACAATCTGGAGACCTAGGAGACCGTGGGTCATAAATACATTACTGGAATACACATTTCTGATAGACGGCTTATAGCCAAGATTTTAAAACTTCAGCATATTTCATAACTCATGAAATCATCACAGCACAGCAGAATATAGACATATTTACCTCCCTCAGGTATTGGGGAGCATTTTGAACCCAGACATCATTATGCTAAGAGGTACTGGATTAGATCAGGCCCCCACACCCTTCCTATGAAAAATATATAGTCGAGACCTGCTATATCTATATTAATTTTGAAGCTAATTTCATGCTGGATAATAATCTGCATGGTAGCAGACTGTAAACAGTAGGTATTCAAAAATATGAATGCCTATAAGAAAATGAGTTTGGGACTTGGCAATAAACGTGGTGACTTCCCAGCACCCCTTAAACCGGATAATTGCTAAGATGGTCTCTTTCAACACCCCTTTGATACCACAGGAAAAGGGAATGGCAGGACCCGTTGGCAAGATCTCGTTTTACCATCCAGCAAAGAACATCTGTCAAGTTATGAGAGCCGACAACACCTTGCTTATTGACTGAACTCTGCTAAAACCAAGGACTTTGCAGTATTCTTCATTTTCAAATCCTTTTTAATTCTCAGTTGCTTTGTGGTTTCTTTATTTCTTTGTAATCCTTTTTTTCTTTAAATAATATATTTGCATCATTTCGACCTTTTCATTATTAAACCCTATTTTGAAAAGTGTAAAAACTGCTCCTAAGACTTTTAATGCAAACAAAAGAATCCCTGTCTTGTGAAGACTGCTACTGTATATGACACATCTCTGAATATACCTGTCTGTGGAGACAGTATGTGTACAGATGGTATTTTTCATAGTTGTTCTTGATAAGATTATGAGTTTCCTCCATCTCAGTCAAAAGGCGGTGGAGGTAACTTAAAGAGTTAATTGCTTAGTTAACTTAACCCAGGGGCAATCGCTCTCAGGCTGCGGCACGTAGATTGTGGTCCTGTGAGCTGGAAAATCTTTGTGCAGCTGAGTATGGCATCGTTACATAAGTGACAGCACGGTGTCAGATTGACCTGTCCTTTGTCTCAAGTTGATGAGAAGGGCAGGGGCACCTGAATCACATATCTTGGAGATATTACTATGAAAAGAAAAACAGAGAGCCCATCGACCCAGTGCATTATTCCAGGAAAACAAAAACTACAATTTGATAAACACTATATACAGTGCCTTGAAAAACTTCATATCACATTTTTTCATGTTACAACCAAAAACGTAAATGTATTTTATTAGGATTTTATGTGATAGACCAACACAAAGTGGCATATAAGTTTGAAGTGCAAGGAAAATGATAAATGGTTTTCCAATTTTTTTTACAAATAAATATCTGAAAAGTGTGGCATGCATTTGAATTCAGCCCCAATTGCAAACTGGACTTCTAATAGCTTTATTTCAACAATGGCTTTCTTCTTGCCACTCTTCCATAAAGAATAGCATCCCCACAACATGATGCTGCCACCACCATGTTTCTCGGCGGGGATGGTGTGTTCAGGGTGATGTACAGTGTTAGTTTTCTGCCACACATAGCGTTTTTCTTTTAGGTCAAAAAGTTCAGTTTTGGTCTCATCCGACCAGAGCACCTTCTTCTTGTTTGCTGTGTCCCCACATGGCTTCTTGCAAATAGCAAATGGGACTTCTTATGGCTTTCTTTCAACAATGGCTTTCTTCTTGGCACTCTTCCATAAAGGCCAGATTTGTGGCGTGCACGACTAATAGTTGTCCTGTGCACAGATTCTCCCACCTGAGCTGTGGATCTCTGCAGCTCCTCCAGAGTTACCATGGGCCTCTTGGCTGCTTCTCTGATTAATGCTTTCCTTGCCCAGCCTGTTAGTTTAGGTGGACGGCCATGTCTTGGTAGGTTTGCAGTTGTGCCATACTCTTTCCATTTTCGGAGGATGGATTGAACAGTGCTCCGTGAGATGTTCCAAACTTGGGATATTTTTTATAACCTAACCCTGCTTTAAACTTCCCAACAATTTTATCCCTGACCTGTCTGGTGTTTTTCTTGGCCTTTTGTTCACTAATGTTTTCTAACAAACCTCTGAGGGTGCCAATTTGGACTGATCTATCACATAAAATCCCAATAAAATACTTTATGTTTTTGGCTGTAACATGACAAAATGTGAAAAATTTCAAGGGGCACGAATACTTTTTCAAGGCACTGTATAAAGTTATATAAAATATATAAATATATATATATATACAACTCAAATTTAGTGTGAAAACATCCACATAAAAGTATAAATTCCACGAAGTCAAGATACCCCTGGCATGTAGAGATGAAGACAAAATTAAAAATAACAATTGGGTATTCTCATTAGAAAACAAAGAAATTACAACTAGTAATAACAAGGATCCTGATACTATGATCTCTAAATGACAAAGTTGGTGTTGTGACCAAAGTGAGACACTCTAGATGTACAAGAAAGGAGAGGGTCAACGTCAAGTCTACATAGCGTCCTGCCAGAATGAATTGCCTTTTTAGTTTTATCCTTTTATTCTTTGACTTACATTACCGGCTCACTTAGCAACTATTATGGCAGTTTTCATGTTCTGTGAGTACACATGATCACCTATAACATAATATATTTTTTGTGGCTTAGAGACAAAACAAAGCCTCTGGAATGTGTCATCTAAGTTGTGGTGGTTGCACATATAATGTAGATCAAATTGTAATTTTTGTTTTACCATCCTTTCTGTCCCTTGCACATGTGACCCATAATTTAAGATATGATTCAAGGTATGTTTTGAGGTTCCTAGTAAATTGCCCCTCCCCACGGAGGTGGGGCGTAGGTGGGGGCCACTGGTGATCATGCCACAAACAATAGATGATTTAAGGTGATGGAAAGGATCCTGTCTTTCTTGCTCTGAAAAAGGTTTCCCTCGAAACACGTCAGCCATCCGGTTTTGGGTTCCTGGACAACATCTGTCTGGTTTTGGAGGGACCACTGGGTCTCATATCCCACTAACCATTACTTGAATATGCAAGCTTTTATACACTGTTTGTGAATATAACTTTTATCAGCTTTTTAATAAACTCTCCTTGGGATAATACACTAGGCCGGTGCGCTCTTTGTCTTTTCACAGTTATGTTTTTGACTACCCCAGTCATTTAAGAGAGAAGCAAGGCTTATTTTGATCTGATCAATGATTTTCCTGTACCCACATAGGAGAACGGTTTTGGATCCACCTTACCTATGCATAGGAGAATATGACATTTTCTAGGAGACATTACAAATACTCCATTTTGATTCACTTGATCAATGCGGCTAGTGTATGTATTCCGCTCAAATAGAAACAAACCTCACCCCCTTCATTAGCTTTGCGGTTCTTCAAAGTTGAAGATATATACACTATAAAAACCTTATTACCACCTGTGACCAGAAATGTGAGACATTTAGAAAGACATGGTTTTATTAGTTAGATTTCACTCCCTCACAGGAATATGAAAATGCTCTTGCTGTGGGTTTATCTACATAACCCTATCACCTTGCTACTGGGCAACCGGGCTTTGGATACTGGAGAAGCTATTGGCTTGCATTAGTGGATGCTCCCCATCTGGGCTCACCCTCCTCTTCTCCTCCCTGTCCCTTCCTCTACTTTCCACCTGTGGTCTTTTTTTTTTTCTTCTTCGTATTTCATTTCTTACACTCTACTTCCTTCCTTTTGCAACCCCTGTTGTTTCTACTGCAGAGAATGTGGGCATGCCACATCTCCACCTTTTCACCTTGCCCCTCAACACTTTCTTGACTCAGGCCCATATTATTTTTGCCCTCCCACTTAGCCCTGTTGGATGACTTTTAGGTTTGAGCTTGTTTTCTCCCTGTTGTGTGGTTTTACAGTTTTAAAAATAGTGAAAGCAAATGGTACAAATTCTGTGCAAATATTTTTTCATTTCTATATAAGAAAGCTTGTGACATTTTACTGCCTTTGTTTTTGATTTCTTAGGGTATTTTGTATACCTGTTTTTATTTCTGCATATATGCAGATCTTGTCTTTATCCTGTTGGCACCTTTCATCTGTTTTGATGCTCAAATATTGTAATATCTGATATTCCTTTACTGTACTGTGCTGCCTTACTCTTTTTTTTAAATAAAGAATTATAAAGAATTGTATCTTCGGATTCTTCAGTAAAATCTTTAATCAACTCTTTCACTGTCTTCTGGCACCACAGTAGAAGCAGTGCATCGGGATTGATGCAAGCTCTGTAAACGTTTGTGTGCCATATTTGGACCCCACACCATTGAGATGGATTGTAATGCTGCTTTGGACACTGAAGCTGCCTGAGTGCTCACCTCAGTACTTTGTGCAATGCGTGTAGTCAGCTGCTGGGTGCAATACAGGACAAGGGCTATGGTCCACCGTATGAAACCCAGACCCTAAAGTCTCCTTTTTGGGTATGCTCATGAGATGGGAAAAATGTGGCCTTCATATAGGCTCCAGTGTTGTGGACAGGTAAGATAGGGTTACCCTGTACCTCTGACCATTACTGTAAAAACAGTGGCTATGTTTGGAATGTATTTACTTCACACTGTAAATTTTTCATACTTAACTACTCAGAGCTTAGTCTCAGGTGGTGCAAAGACAAAATCCCAGGCGAACATTCACTGGTTTCTCCACCAAATACTAAGTCATGTTTTCTTGGGGATCAAATGCTTATTTTACTCACTGACCTGCTACTCAATTTATAACATTTGTATCAAGTGGATTTTTTTCTGGATTTTTGATTGACATTCTGTCTCTATCATTTAAAATACACCTATGATAAAAATGATAGACCTTTAATTTCTTTGTCAGCGGGCAAACTTACAAAATCTGAAGGGGATCAAATAATAATTTTAGCCACTGTACAATCCTGGCATATCTTGTCCTAAGCTTATTTATAGCCAAACTAATGTAGAGGCTCACAACACACCTCAGTATATCACTGTATAAACTTTAGACCAAATAACTCATATGTCTTTTAGGAATGCTAAACAATCCATAACTTGGATCTCCAAATATTCTCTTGCTATAGCATTGTCGCCTCCATAAAACACAAGAGTCTGCAGAGTAAAAAGACAATATAATATAATCTAGATATGCACAATCACAGCCACATTTACAGTACAGCAAATATGGCAACCATAGCCTACCTCAAATATACAGATACATGAGCTGGAAGCCAAATGACCTTAGCATAGGTCACAGCTTAATTGCATTGTAGGACAGGGGAGCCTAAATGAATGGGCTGAGCTGCCCCCTGACATATATCCCGAATTTGGTCACAGGTGGCAAGACACTACCAGGAATGCAAGCGGTGTCCAAGCAGGTTAAATATGGCCGCTACCACCTCAGGGAGCATGCTCACCACAAGGCCACCACCATCTTGCAATCAGATGGAAAGCTGCATCGCCACTGTGACCCCTGGGCACCAGAGGTATGCATGCAACCAGCCAAATTAGACTCTGAGGCAACAGTGGCACCCTACTGTCTTAAAAATGTTTTTGCCCCTGCGCCCACCAAGCCAACACCAAGGCCCCCCAAAACCATACTACAACCAGGGACATGGCCACAAAGACACAGGATGGCACACTGTACTTATACAATGAAAATACAATACTTATACAGTGAAATATAGCAAAAATAAATATAGTATCTTTTAGCAGTATTTGTACACCTGTATAACCTGAGCAGCCTCATACGTCTTTATTAAATAAATTATAAAAGAAGAAAACCAAATGGGTTATCACTATATAAAAAAATATTGTATAGGATGCCAAACACCACCCTCCATTATAGCCATAGAAAAAGAGTCAAATCCACATGTAGCGGACACAAACACAACATAACTTACAAAATTGCTACTAAATCTAGAAGGCAAAACTGTATTGAGTAATTAAAAGTCTTTTTCCATTTTGCCTTTTTGCAAAATGTTGAAAATTGAAGGTAAGAAAAACTGTAAATGTACAATTTATGCTAAAATCTGAAGTTTGGCCTCACACCTATGCGTTTGATAATGACGGATTGCGTTGTGTTAATGTGTGCGTTGCAATAAATTGATGCGGGCATATATTGTATTGTAACACGGTGTGCCACAACACAATGCAGATCACCACGCACATTATGCGCACCATAACGCAGGTGTGCTGGTGTGAATGGGCCACTGGTATGTTGGTGCTGTACCCACTAGTAACGTGTGTTACCACTATGTGTGTGTGTGTGTGTGTGTGGGGGGGGGGGGGTATTTTGTGTTTTTTTTCTTCAATTTCTATAATTTTTTTACAGTTTTATCAGGGGACTGGGGAATCACTTTTCTGGTCTACGTTCATGTTTGCGGTCATAACACTTACCATATAATTGGTTCTGTGCAGTGCTGTGTACATAGAATGCCCCATATTCTTGTACTGTGAAATACATATAATATAACAGTCATATACTGTAAATCTTTTATTTTTGTAAGAATCCAGTGTGGGGGATATTAATTGCTGGTTTCTGCAAGGCATATGTAGTTTAAATGTGTTTGAGGGGTGAGGGTGTCCCTTACCACTTCACAGTGCCCAAGACCAAGCTGAAGTGTGACCTTGATAACTGATTTGGTTGTGGCAAGATAGTTGTATTTGCAGTCTTAGTATAATTAGCAGACAGTGACTCAATCCAAATAACATCTTGCAGATCATAGAAAGCTTTAATCCAAAACGCAAGTAGATCATAACAGATGAATATCACATAGGTCAAATAAAGCATAATGGCTCCAGCAGTACATGTAATGAATAGAGGCTAACATATAAAGAAGAAAGGTGGGACTAGCTATACAGACCACCTTTCTGCTATAGAGTGAGGTTGGTACAACTTTATTTAAAGGCAAACAGCAATGCATGTGTAATGTGATAGACTGACAGCCTTCTCTGTAAACACACAGCAGGTGCTTGTAGGCTGAAAGACACTAACTACAAACCTAACTTTAGGCTGAATTCACACCTATGCTTTTTTCCCATCAATGGGTTTTCCATTGAAAACACATCAACGCGTGTGTCATCTTTCATGGTGGTGTGCATCTCAGCGCATACATTGACATGCATTTTGATGCATTTCTGTTTATTTCAATGGAAGACATATAAAGCTGAAGACATAACTTTGGTATCTATTTTTATTAGCTTTTTTAATGTAATAATAAGGATACAGTTTTCATAATTGCAAACTCCTCCCCCTCACTCCCCCTCTCTGTTGGGGTCCCTCAAGGCTCTGTCCTAGGGCCCCTTCTCTTCTCCATCTACACCTCCTCCCTTGGCTAACTCATACATTCTCAGGGCTTCAACTACCACCTCTATGCCGACAACACGCAAATCTATCTCTCGACCCCTCGCCTCACCCCCTCAGTCTCCGCCCGAATCACAAGCCTACTGAACGACATATCAGATTGGATGTCGCTCCACTTCCTTAAACTGAACCTCTCCAAAACCAAGCTCCTAGTCTTCCGCCCAGCCCGCACATCACCCCCTACTGACTTCTCCATCACGTCCAACAATGCCACCATCAGGCCCGCCCCGCAGGCCAGAGTACTTGGTGTCATTCTTGACTCCAATCTATCCTTCCAGCCCCAAGTCCAATCACTAACAAACTCATACAGACTCCACCTCCGCAACATCGCCAAAATACGCACGTTCCTAACCCCAGAAACCACTAAGCAGCTCATCCACTCCCTCATCATATCACGACTCGATTACTGCAACGCCCTCCTCACTGGCCTGCCTCGCTACAGGCTATCCCCGCTTCAGTTGATCCTGAATACGGCAGCCAGACTCATCCACCTCACCAACTGCTCCGTTTCTACCACCCCCCCTGCCAAGCCCTCCACTGGCTGCCGATTGCCCAACGGATCAAATTCAAAATCCTAACACTGACGTACACAGCTGTCCATCATAATGCCACAAACTACATCACCGACCTACTATCCAAATACCACCCAAAACGCACTCTCCGCTCCTCACAAGACCTCCTTCTCTCTAGTTCATGGTCTCCTCCTCCCATGCCCGCCTCCAGGACTTCTCCAAGATGTCACCCATCCTCTGGAACTCCCTACCCCAATCTATCAGGCTATCACCTACTCTCCTCTCGTTTAGGCGCACCCTGAAAACCCACCTCTTCAGGGAAGCCTACCCCACCCCCTGCTAATTGCCGACCTCCTCCACTCTTCCTACCACTCCATCCCCCACAGCTTTTCCTCCTGTACCACTATCCCCTCCCTCCTAGATTGTAAGCTCCAAGGAGCAGGGCCCTCGAATCCCACGTGTATCGCATTGTATTATTATTGTACTGTCGCATGTATTGTCTCCCATTGTAATGTACAGCACTGCGCGAACTGTTGGCGCTTTATAAATACTGTATTATAATAATTATAATAATAATTGCAATGCCTAAAGGCCCTTTCACACTGCCTGCACACAAAATGCTCAGTTTTAGAGTGTGGACAGTTTTCAAGTGTATTTTTGTTGTTGTTACTTTTATTTGAAGTGCATACAGTGACACATGGCTGCGCACAGCAGTACGTTGAGCTGATGTGCATTGACATGTGGTGCCTACCTGTGCACTGTGGTAAAATGCCTACGGACTGCTTTGCAGCGCAAAAGGAACACAATTGAAACAATTGTCTCCCATGTGCATTTGTGGTAACTGGCATTCATCCAGTGTATTAAAATGCCAGTCATAGCATGTGTGAATTAGGCCTTAAACAACAAAAATACATAATGTACAGTACCTCTATGACTAAGCCTCCGGTGGGCAGGATACAATGCATCAGGGGGGTGTGGCCTGAGTAGGAGAACTGTCTTGAGGCCGTTTCACACACACACTCACACTCAGGTCAGGCTGGGAGTGCGGTTTTTCCTTCATTATAAGTACATACTAGTTGAAGAGAGGTTAAGTAGTTTAAAAAAAGATTCTTTCTTTTGAAGTTCCCCTAAAGTTCTGATGCAGTCAAACTTTACAAACTTTTTATCTGTAATGTATTTTATGCTTGATTATCTTAATAATTTATATAACGCGAGCACATTCTGTAAAGTTTTACAGACTTTGTAGACCATTCACATCTGACCATACACCAAAGGAACCAACAGCCTTATGTCCTTAGCACTTGATACACACACTAGGGTCTGATTAGGTGGTAGCCAACCAAATGGCCTGTATGTGTTTGGATTTTGGGATGGAACAACTGTAAAAATCTGTTCTTTGAGTGCCAAACACTTCCAGTTCTGTCAGGATGTATTTGTACCCAAATATTTTATAGTATAAATGTCATTATCTTAAAGTAAGTAAAATTACAACACTCCACCTCTAAAAACTAGTAAATGTTTACAGGCAAATTCAGTAAGCAGTAATATCACTTTTTCTGCCAGTATGGCCCATTTAATATGGTCTTTGCCTAATTTATTAAAGCCTTGCACCAATTTCAGTACAGGTACCTGACCCACGCCAGATTCAGCTAGTTTTTACTATCACCACTGACAGAATCTTGTCACTATGGCTGATTCTAAAATAATTTCTACCAGTTCACAGATGGCATACTCAAAGTTGGCATATAGAGGGAGGGGGTTTTGTGTGTTCATTACTTTATTAATATGTTTGTGTTGTACATTTACAGCATTGTTAGGAAGAAGGCTGCCCCAACCCAGCAACCAATGGTGCAAGTCACACTAAACTGATAGTGGGCGGAGCCTGATGGGGAACTGTGGGAGACTAGTTTTCCACCAGGTCCGCTTTGCATATGTTTGACAGCAGATGGCAGTGGGGGATCCATAAGCCACTATTAAAGTTCATTAGCAGCTTTGGTGTCTGACCACTGCCATCTGCTGTCAGTTAAAGGCAATGGGGCCTAATGGGGAACTTGTTTTGAGTGCCCCATCAGGCTCTGCCCACCTGACAACTCAAAGTCTCGGCCACTGCACCTATTGGATGGCCGAAGCCTAATGGGGAACCCTAATTCCCTATTAGGTGCCCCTTGCCTGTGATTGACAGTGCACGACAGTGGGCGGATTTCAAAGCTGCTATTGGACTGAATAGTGGCTATGGATCCACCCATTGCCAGCCGCTGCCAGTTACATGTAAAGCCAACTTGATCGGGAACTATTCTCTTAGTTCCCCAACAGGCTCCGCCCATCTCTAATTTAAAACTACTCGGTCATGTGCCTGTCAATGTGACCCACAGTGCCAGCATCGACAGATTGATGTACCTCTGTCTGACAGGTACATGAATTTGGCGCAAGCTCCATCACATTCATTTGTGATTTCAAATCGCATATTCTCTATGGTGCCCAATTCACACCAATGTAGCATAGCATGCTGCTTTTTTTGGAAAAGCTTCTTGCACTACTTTGGTGCCACTTCAGCATGATTTTGGTCTCTTAGACGTCAATGGATTGCACAAAAAATGCATGTACCTGCGTTTTGTGCGCGTTTTGCAGGTCATTAAGACTCCTTAACAACCAACATTCAGTCTCCTTCCCCTATCAAAAAATACAGTAAGATAAAAAAAACCCCCATAAAAACTTGTCAAAAATGCAACCAAGTTACAATATATAATCACACTGAATATCGGATAAAATTGCAGCTGCAGTAGTGTGAACCTAGCCTTAATGATTGTATTGCCTTGGTAATGATCAAAGGTTATTTGAAGGTTGGATCATTATAGTTTAGGATATTTTATCTGTATCTGTATTGATAGAAAAGTTTATTTTAATATTTTTGGGATTAAACTGGTAGTAAACACTCCCCCACAACTTTATCACATATCAATCTGCATAAAAAACAAATGGTTGCTGCTCCTATTATTCACGGCATGCTCTCAGTGCTGTCACCATTGACAGAATGCTGTGGCTGTGATTTCCGCTTCCAGTGATCAAAACCTGCGAGACTACAGATTCTCTCTGAACTTTCTGCTACACCCCAAGTGATCGTGCGATGTCACATGGGGTGTAAACCTTGGCATCAGACTGCATGCTATAGCAGCAATCAGCCTGTCTTGTGGAGTAAAACTGGTCAGCTATGAGCATCGGAGCACGGCCGCCATAGGAACGTTTGGATCAAAAATGAGTCTTGGCTAAGACGCGATCACACATGCGCGAGATTACAGCAAGAGATATATGAAAGGGTGAAAGTAATATGCTATGCTGACTTGGGAAACAATACCTAAGATGGCTCAGTCTTATCCCTGGAGAAATGATTTATAAACGTTTTTAAAAAGTAAGTAATATGCTATTGGGGCTGCTTTACAATGAGTAATCTTTGCTAATAACTTAATATATTGGACTAGATGAAAAGCAGCATTGCAGTGGGGGAGTGTACTACTGCTTTAATATTGTTAGCTCCTTGGATAAAATACTTGCAGTTTTCCATTAACTGTTCTTCCTTTTAATTGAGAACACCTATGAATCTTGTTTCTTCACTGTTTTTTTTTTCACTGAGGTCATCAAATTTACAAAAAGCAGCATTGTGAAATAGTTCAACTTTCATGGTTACATTTTAAAGACGAAACCGAGAAAATTAAATTGATCTGTGGTCAAATGGGATTTGACACAAGTAAAATGGTATCATATATTGATGTTGGAACAATCCACTTATCTCTGAAAGATAATCTCAGAATTTGCTAAAAGAGCACTCTTTTCTCTTCCTCATGTTACTGGATATTGCTGCAAATTGCGTAGAATCTCTGAATTTTTCCTTTAAAATGTGTCCTTTTAGAGGCCAGGTGATGTATTACTCAGCTTGGACAAGCACCATGACTTTAATACACCTCAGCTTTGGACCTAGATATTTCAAGTTATAGCCATTCATCATGTCCAAAATAATTTTCACACCAAAGATACAGCATATACAAATGTAGTTTGATGGATTTGCCCTCTCAGAAAAGGGCAGATATGCCTATAGATAATTTGTAGACGAATGTAGGCTGATAGATGCAATTTTTCTACTTGAACAATATCCCTTTCCAGTTACAATGATGATGTATGGGTGTCTTTATTTGCTCCATGCACCACTATCTTTGGATCTTTAACTATTTGACCTCAAGAAAGTTTTACCCCCTTCATGACCAGTCAATTTTTTGATATTCAGTACTATGCTTCTTTAAATGTCAATTGTACAGTCATGCAACACTGTACGCAAATGAAACATATTTTTTTCACACAAATAGAGCTGGTATTTGACCACCACTGGGTTTAATTTTTGCTATATAAACAAAAGAAGACTGGAACATTTTGAAAGAAAAAAATATTTTCTAATTTGTTATAAAACATATCCAAAAAAAAATCTAATTTCTTCATAAATGTTGGCCAAAATTATTCTGGTACATGTCTTTGGTAAAAAAAAAATCCCAATAAATGTATATTAATTGGTTGTGTTTAAGTTATAGCATCTACGAACTATGGTATATATATTTGAAAATTGATCAAGTGATGTACTGACGGCCTATCTCATTTCTTGAGGCCCTTAACATGCCAGGACAGGACAATGAAAATACCCCCAAATTACCCCTTTTTGCAAAATAAACAGTTTGAGGTATTTAGTAAGAGGCATGGCATGGTTTTTTGAAGTTGTAATTTTTTTTTTTTTACGTAATGTCATCATTGCAGTACAGAGTCATCATTTGACTGGTGTGGTGGTGAAAAAAAAGCAAAATTAAAATTTTAAACTTTTTTTTTTTTTACGTACTTTCATCAGAGTAGTTCAGTGTCACCATAGTGACCCTACTACTTTGAGTGGGTGATCAGGGAGGTTTTTTTACACTTTGATTGCTGTTATAGTAATGATCACTGTAACAGAAATGTTTTGAACATTGTTATATTCATAACAGCTGTACTTATTATTGTGTGCTGTGATTGGCCCACAGCTATCACATGGTACAGGGATTGCATAACAATCACATGATCTCCCAGCTGCTCAAAGCCGCTGCTACTGGGGGCCACAATCCACTGTGTTTGGTAGAAACAGCGGTCGCGGGAGCAGCATGCTGCACACTTCCTTGGCTGGATGATATATTATACATGTACCTGATCCAGCTCGCCCATGCCGCCTGCCCCCAGTAAATGTACTATTGGTGGGCAGCAACTGGTTAATAACTATTGAGTAAAGATTGTAGGTTTTTTTTGGATTGATCTTAACCTCTAAGCTGGGTATGTATGCTCCAAATGACAGATCCCCGCTTCAACACAAGCGATGTTGATGCAGGAATTTTTTCTTCTCTTCTATTGTATTCTGCCAGCGGGCTTCCCCCCATCAGAATACACAGATCAGTGCTGCAGCTATTGGCTGCAAGCCCTGATCAAGTACTGGTTTTCATTAGACCAGCTTCTGTTAAACAGGCAATGGTACACATGGACCGAAATTGCCAGTTCAGCAGGATTTTCAGTGTGTGCATGCCCAGCTTTAGTAACCTCCTATTAATAGTTTCCAGAAAATAGCTTGAAAGGAAAATAACATTGCTTCATATATCCATTTAGTTCACATAACGTTACAAGGAAACCAGCTTTCTGGTAAGGTCAACATGTGATTTCTGTAGTTGCTGAAAATGTTCTTAGTCTAAAAAAAAAAAAATAAAGCTATTGCAGCTAACACATGTAAGGATTGGTAAGCTGTAATATAATATATGTTTTTTCTTTGGTTTAAATATCCTATAAAGCCCAACTCCACGAATAACAAAAAAACTGCCCTTGCATTGGGGCCTCCCTCTTTAGTGCTTGCCTTAATACTTAATTCTGAAAGGCTCTCCCTCCATCTGTGCGACTGGTCCCCCAAAGATTTTTCTTTAAGGTGATCTAGCTGACTGTGGCATGATTACACCATCAAGCACAATGTGTACGTGAGGCTGGCGAGGGCCATCACACAATGTGGAACAAAGAAGATTGTTGGAGTGAGGAGTAAGGTTAAAGTGACTCTAAACTCATGTGGACACACTTTAGGATAGAAGTAATGTATGCTGTCATTAATCACTTTAATACAAGGCACTTTTACCCCCTTCCTGCCCAGGCCAATTTTCAGCTTTCAGCTCCCTCACACTTTGAATGACAATTGTGTAGTCATGCAACACTGTACCCATATGAAAATGTTATCTTTTTTTCACACAAATAGAGCTTTCTTTTGGTGGTATTTAATCACCACTAGGTTTTTTATTTTTTGCTAAATAAACAAAATAAGACAGAATATTTTGAAAGAAATAATTTCTGTTATACAATTTTGCAGATAAATAATCTTTCTTTTTAAATTCAGGCCAAAATGTATTCTACCACATTTCTTTGGTGAAAATAACCGATATCAGTGTATATTATTTAGTCTGTAGGAAAGTTATAGAGTCCACAAACTGTATATAAATCGATCAGTCCTGGTGTATTGACGGCTTATCTCATTTCTTGAGGCCCAAAAATGCCAGGACAGTACATATATCACCTAAATGACCCCTTTTTGGAAAGTAGCCAGTCCAAGGTTTTTAGTAAGAGTCATGGCGAGTTTTTTGAAGTTACAATTGTTTTGGAAAATGAAGAAATGTTATAAAAACTAGGGTTTTTTTTGACAATTTTTTCTTTTACATACTGTCACCAGTACAGCGTCATTATATAACTGGTATGGTGGTGATCAGGGACATTGACTGGTGACAGTATGTAAAAAAAAAATAAAAAAATGAATGATTAATTTTTTTTTTATTACTTTATATATATATTTTTTTTTTAACGTACTGTGACCACAGCAATACCAGAGCAATACCTTGTTTTTCAGTGTTTTTTCTTTTACGCACTATGATTATTTCTGACAATGAATTTCACTAGTATAAGCAACCATTTTTGTCTGAAATCTATTCATTCAGTGTTTGCTATTATGATTAGCTGTGATTGACCACAGTTAATCACATGATACAGCTGGGCTGTGATTGGTCCTGTCTTTACCAATCAAAGAGATCAACACAGTATACAATGAATGGACGCATCCATTGTCTACAGTTGTTATGTGATCTGCTGCAATTGGTCACAGCGATCACATGGTACTGGCAGTGGGCCGATACACTGATCTGTCATCTGCTTGGACACAACGGGTGACAGATTGCGCCACAGCATGGCCCAAGGCCCATATGACGTCCACCCAGAAAGGCAAATGTCCAATGTGCTGCCTGGCCATCATTTTACTATACTATACGTATGGCTGAATGAAAATAATTGTAAATATCCAGTTTATTTCCTTAGTTAGTCGATCATGATTTTTTTCTTGTGTATGTTTGCCATGGTCCAGCCATAGCTGATGCATGTCATGGCGGTCATGTGACTTATATTTAAAAAATAACTGATCTTAAAAATATAACTAAAGGTAAAACTTTTGTTCGTTTGGAATAGAGTGGAGAGAGATAAGAATACCTTTCTGGTTAATGCTACCAATGAGAGTGAAAGTAACAGAAAATCCCAAATTTTGGGTTGTCACCAGAACAGGAATAGAAGGAAAATCTTTTGATGGGGACACTAGCTCTAACAAGCCTGGTGCCAACAAGGAGTTCCCTTACTTTGGAGGGATTTCCTCTCACTTTCTGTTTTGGCTTTGGAACAGGAAGTGAAGGGAAATCTCTCAAATGTGACACAGATGGCCAAAAAGTGAAAAAAGTGAAAAGTCATCAGAGCCGCCACACATGTCATAAGGGGCATCTCATTGATTGTGATTGATATCATGTGAGTAGGATAATAAAAGAAGCTAAGGGGAAGTGCTCCTCTGTCAACCAACAACCCTTTGGCCCACCCTACATTCTGGGACCACAAGCCAGTGTATCCATTTAACCCTTACCCACTCTGTGAGGCTCCAGGTTTTTTGCTAGTGTCTTTAGATGATGGACCCCATCTCCTCCTATTTTTCACCAGTTTTCTTTTCTATCAACTGACACTTCAAGATTTGACTGCTAATTGCTTTCAGGCTCACTAGCAATTTCCCAATCCAGGTACCCTCGGAATATAACTTGGGAACTGTACCTGGACCCCACAGCATGTTCGCTTTGGGCTCTGGATCCTGCTCACTTAGGCACATGGTGCAATCAGCAAAAGGGGGCTATACAGGTCCAGGGCCAGGTTCCATACCTATGGCACCTTAATTAGTCCCCTTATTTAGCCTTGTAGGTAGTCTTATTATTGTGTTTACCTATTAAATTTGGTGAAAACTTCTCTCTAGCTAGTGATGTAGTGCATTTAAAACTCCTAACTATGCACCTCCAGATGCCATTTTCTGCCGATGTCGCATGCTGATTGTTGGCTGTCGCACTTGTTGCATAATACCTCAGAGACACAGCCACAATAACTCTGTGAGGTGCAACCTCGGTAAAACCATGGGAGCCTAATATGGACCCCACACTGTCGGGACGACCTCTAATGTTGCTGAATCCTACATGGGCGTTCAGCTTGACATTTTGTACAATGTGTGTAATTAGCCACAGGGTGCTGTCCAGGACCATGGTTCATCACTAGGGAGCCCAGACCCCGAAGACCCCTTTCGGGGTTATGCCCACCATGACAGGTGAAGCCTGGGCCCTATATGGGGACCAGCATCATGGAAAGTAAGATGGGGCACTGTGTTTCTCTGACCGTTACTGTTAAAATTTGGAATGTGTTAACTTTATAGTGTAAACTTTTCAAACTTGGCTCTAAAATTCAACCACTAAAAGCTAAGTCTCAGGTGGATGACAAGGTGTTATATCACAACCCATGTTGCACACTTTACTTTCACTTGCACCTAGAACCCTTATAAGGTACTCACTACAGCGCAGTGTACACCTGAGTTATTGTGCTTTCCTTCCAGATATGCTTACCCTTTATTCCACACCATACCCCAGGGGGATTATCCTCACCAGCAGCTATGTCAGAAACCAAGTGAAAGGGAGCCATGGTAAAAACCCAGGCGATCATTTTCTCTGCCTTGGGTCTGCACAGCACTTAACCTCAGAGTGACGATGCTTCCCAGAGCAGGACACAATTCTGTGACTGGACTCTACATCCAATTCTAGTTCCATGTAAGGCATGCAGTCTGACAAAGACAGATTTTTCTGCAACTATGTCAACATTTTTAAACTGTTGATGGTTTGAATACAACCATTGCTGCCCATGGCTCCAAAACTCCAGGCACCAAAAGAAATTAAGAAGATCTGGAGGCAGTCTTACAGGAGACTGCAGAAGATGTTTCATCCCCAGATTCCTACACACCTGAAGTTGCAGCTTCTCGCAACATGCTTGTCAATGTGGATATGCTCACTTCTGCTGTACTTAAAGGCTTTGGCATAGATCGCAATTGAGTCTTCTCCATCTCACCATGCCTCTTTGAGTACAAAGAGACTTTGCTAAATCTACAAAGACATTCCTTGTTCAGGAATAAATAGAATGAGCAATTTATGACAGTTGCATAAAAATTCCTCTTTTACGCTGGCAGGTCCAGCCCTGCAACCAGTTATTGCCACTATATCCCTCACCCAGACTATAGTGAACTGCACTAGAGATCTCATCTGTGAACTTTCTCCCGGTATAGTAAATCTTATCCTTTCTGCAAGATTACAGCTCTTGCCCTCAGCTCTACTAATCTGTAGAGATGCCATGGAGAATACGATTCTTCCTATTTCCAGCATGCTCTTCATTTCTGTGCATATGCACAGAATTTTATGGTTTAGAGCTTGTTTGGCAGGCCTTGCTGGGGGGAGGTGCCTTTTGTGCATGCAATTTGAAGATAAGCACCTCTTTGGAAAATCCCTTGAGGAACACATTGAGGTGGTTATGGAGGGTAGTGCATTCCTACCACACCTCTACCCTACATGTACGATCTTCTCACCCCTTCCAGGTATCATCCTTTTGTGGCTGACCTTTAACTTCTAAGCCCACCAGACTTCGTCAGAGGTCTCCTTCGCTATGAAGGTTCACCCCACCCCTGGAGCTATCCTTTATTTCACTCTGCTTTTCAGAAAGGTACACTAAAGAGATTGTGTTGCTGTCCTCTCTGTTGTTTTTCTCCTACAAGCTGCCTCACAAAAAGCAGGCAGTTTCTCCACACCTCCCTGCAGCTGTAAGTTACAAGGGGTGGTCATCTCCTTCCCTTTTGGGGAGATGTACAAGGACTTTTCAAACCCTGCGCAGGGCTCCTTGTCCTGTCTGTCCCAATTACTGTGTTGGCTAGGTTTCTGCCTGGTGACCTGCCACTATATCTCGCATACAAGGGTTTTTCTATAACATTAATAGAAAAGGCAGCATGATTTGGTTACTTTTCCTTATCTATTCACACATCAATGTACTCCTTGCATTGCTGGAAAAATACACTAGACACTGTGGTCCTATTGTATTAGACTCTTATTTACATTCATATTCCAGGGTACCTTGGAGACCATTTAGTACAAGACTCCTGAACCTAATTATTTAAACCATTTTCTGAAATTCTGTTGCTCACACTTCTTGCCTTTGATTGATCCCACATCTTTCTGGGTCTCCTCCATAACAAAAATCTCCCTAGCGTTCAACCCTCTGCTCTGAATTCTTTTCCCCCCATATCAGGGTTTCAAATTACCAAGTCACCCATTTTATGGACTGGGAAGCTATTTCTGCTCTTGCTTTCTCAAAAACATGGCCTTTTGTACCAGTCAGCTTCCATTTTTTAATAGGAATTGGTCCAGGTGTGTAGTAAAGTTACTCACTTTTGCAGAAAATTCATTTAAATAATGATAAATTAAATATGTAAGGGCTAGTTTAGATGGGCATTGTCCACTGAAGAGCGATCTGCGGTAGATCACATTTCAGAGGGCGCTAGACAGCTGGTGAGGTGATGTTGATGCTTTTGCAGCTTTGGGGGCATTAAAAGTGTAGCTCAACCACCTGCTTTTATCCCCAACCGCAAATGTAAACTACACTTTGCAGTGTGTAAGTGTTGCAACAAATAAGTTGGCAGAATGACTTTGGATGCCAAAACAGTCTGGAAAAAAACAGATGTAGAAATATCTTTTAACCACTTGCCCTCCTGAGGATTTAAAAAATCTAATTTCATCATAAATTTAGGCCAAAATGTATTCTGCTCCATGTCTTTGCTAGAAAAAATCCCAATACGTGTAAATTAAGTGGTTTACATGAAAGTTATAGCGTTTACAAATGGCAGTATATATAGTTTTTTTTTTCTTTTTATTATTTTTACTAGTTATGGCAGCGATCAGCACCTTATAGCAGGACTGCGGCGGACATTCTGACACTGGGGGGAACTGACTTGGTGTCACTGACATCCCCAGTGACACCAATACAGTGATCAGTGCTAAAAATAAGCACTGAAACTGGGCAGGCAGGGGTTAACATGAGGGGCAATCTAAGGGTTAACTGTGTGCTGGGTGTATTTTACTATGGGGCGGTGTATGTGTGCTTCGCTGTAAGCACACTGCTTTGGATGGCTGTGCTGTGCACAGCCATTCAAAGCAGTGTGCCCGAGCTGGCAGGGAGGAGAATTGTTAGTAAACAAAACAGTTCTCCTCCCCGTCGGAGATCCTTGGTAATCACTGGGCGCCAGCGAGTAATCACCAGCCGGGACCTGGTGATTGACAGCCGCGGTTGTGAATGGCGGCGCAGATAGGGCACGCGCGCCCCCTACCCAGCAATGCAAAATCGTGTGTATATACGTGATTTTGCTCACCCGTGTCGCCCTGTAGCAGTATTTCTACTATAAGCGGTCAGGAAGCGGTTAAGAAGGGCATTGTTTATGCTGCACACACTTGAACAAGCAGTTGGTATCCTTTTACCACCAATTTATTATGATTGCTCTTGTTTAATCACATGTAACTAAAATAGCCGCAACTAATTAGGATGGTTATTAAAGAAATTGACGCAGATACAGCTTAACAGCTTCTTTACCACACTAGCTGTGCTAGTTTCATTTTTAGATTAATATTTACCTGTCAGTAAATTAATATTGTTTAAATCACCTTGTTACTATGTAATGATGTAAAAATATAAATTTGCATTTAGTTACAGAACTAAGGATACACGTAGTAAATATATTATGATTAAATGATAATGATATGATATGATATAATGAAATATATCCTTGCCTTTTACAAATTTGTAATGATTGCCCAAAAGTATATATTTTTTTTTTAGTAGCAATAACTTTAAAAAAAAAACAGTGCTGGACAGATCAGCCAACAAAATTCTGGCTGTCATGCACTTTCCTAAATAGGAGCTAACTCCTGGTCTGTGGGCTATGTACAGCATCTCTGTTTGTTACCTTGATTTTTTAAATAAGGTATTTTTTAAAATACAGATTTAATGCCTAACTCTAGGCCAAATTTAACACGTAAAATGCCCTCCCCAACCATAAGGATTAAGAATATAGTGCCTGGTTTTCCAGGGGATGTTTTAAGATAGACTATAAATTACCTTACTACTTGCCTTCTGCTATACTGTATACTTGGGCAGGGTTGTGGCCAATTTTTTGCCAGCCTGAAATCCTGCTGTAAGAGATATCAGTATGATTAAGTTATCTTATCAGTATTCCGTGGCAGTCCCAGTTCCTTACAGTATATACTGTATATAAACCCTTACCTTGTAAAACAACCTATTGTATTTAAAAAAGAAATGAAAGGCAAAGCTTTTTTGCATACATTTAAAAGCATTATAAATACATATTTTCCCTTTTTTTTAATAAGTGATCACATACCCACTGTTGTCAGCTGCATAAGGATCTTAGAGAGGTGGGGGAGGGGATGCAGCAGGACACTGATCTTCTTAGTAAATGGTTGTGCTAAGGAATGGTGTATCAGCACAAGTCTGATCATTGGAGGAGAGCAGGTTCAATTCTCAGCACAGCTAAAAAACTGACCTCTCTGTGGTCACATGCCTAGTGAGGTCAGTATTTAATAGAGCAGAGGGAGTGGCAGGAACACCAGGGATTTCACACAAAGGAAGCAATACAAAGAGAACAGGATATTTTTTCATACAAATACATCGTACAGCAGGCACACATCAGGAATATGAAATGTTGGGTTTACATGTTCTTTAAAACCTTTCCAACATTTGTGATGACAACATTGTGCATAATCATGTTTCAGAAAATGTATTGATACCAGTTAAAAAATACATTATAAACCTTTTTTTTAAATATGAAATTTCACATATGAATAACTGAATAAGATTGAAATATCCAGCTAGCAAGTATAGCTCCTTTCCCTTTTACATATTTAGCTGATATCTATAACTTCTTTACTAAATGGACCTACTGTTTGCAGAACTTCATAGCTCAAGCTCAAATTCTCTCACACTCACATACAACACACACCCCTGCCTGAGCTGTTCAGGCAAGCCATATAGAGTTTCAGTGAGAAAGAGCATGAAAGCAAACTACTTATGCTGCTCTACCTCTCTAGAAAACTGATAATGCTCTGTGTCATTAGTCCACCCTTTATAATAATTTTCTTTTTAAAATAAAGATTGTATGTATATGGTAGATATAAAACAAAAATCATGAATGAAAATAATGTTGTCTTAAAGACCATTATAGATTTAATATAAGGAATTTAATTACCTGTGTTTCTAATGTGTTGTATTGCTGTGTCTTACAGGAAGATACCGACCCATCTATGCATGAAAGCCTTGGCATTGAAAATACACTGTGGGCAAGCACAGTTGTTGCATCTGGTAAGCTTAAAAGGAAACCATAGTCTTGTTAGTGATTTTTATTTATAAATGGGAAAGATGAACTTAATGTAAATAATGATCAGACATAGCTTTATGACTGCTGACAGGTTAGGTGAATAACACTGATTATCATGTTACAACGGCATCTGAAAGTTGGTGGGATATATTAGGCAGCAAGTAAACCTGTTATTCCTGAAGTTGATGTGTTGAAAGCAGAAAATATGGGCATCACAGTTTGTTGTGTATGGTGCAGCAGACTGGTGAGGGTGACCATGCTGACTTGTTTCCACTTCCAAGAGTGCCTACAATAGGCATGTGGGCATCAGAACTGGACCACGGAGCTATAGCAAAAGGTGGCCTGGTCTGATGAATCACGTTTTCTTTTAGATCATGTGGATGATCGGGTGCGTGTGTGATGATTACCTGGGGAAAAGATGGTATCAGTATGCAGTGAGGGAAGAAGTCAAGCCGATGGAGGCAGTGTGATGCTTTAGGCAATGTTCTGCTGGGAAACTTTGGGTCCTGCCATTCATGTGGATGTTACTTTGAATCCTACGACCTACCTAAACATTGTTTCTGACCAAGTGCACCCCTTCATGAAAATGGTATTCCCTGATGGCAGTGGCTTCTTTCAACAGGATAATTTGCCCTGCCACATTGCAATAATGGTTCAAGAATGCTTTGAGGAACACAACAATGAGTTTGGGGTGTTGACTTGGCTTCCAAATTCTCCAGATCTCAATCCAATTGGGCATTTGTGAAATGTGCTAGAAAAACAAGTCCAATTTATGGAGGCTCTGCCTCGCAGGATTTTAAGGATCTGTTACCCGATGGCTTGGTGTCAGATATTACAACATAGCTTCAAAAGTCTAGTTGAATCCATGCCTTGATGGGTCAGGGCTGTATTGGCAGCACAAGGGGTTGTTTTAAGTGACAGAGTAGCTATAAGCTTTACATGACTTTATTTACTATAAATTCATGTAGTATTTGCTCAGCTTACAGATTTCTCATTACAATATACAGCCAAAAGCAACTTTATGGTGTTTAAACCCATTTAATATTTTTTAAATTGACTTTTACATACAACATATGTATAATATTATATACATGATGTAATAACACAATAATATTAAAGTACTGCATACATTATGCTTTAATAAATTGACTCCATTGTCTTTTTGATTGAAAATAGTTGATTCTGTAATTATGTGAAACACCCATAATGTTCTTTGTAGTCAGAGACCATGTGGCCTTCAGCACACAAAGAGAGTTTTCTTTATTTGTGAAAAGAGGTGTTTTTCTACTCCAAATAATACTGTATTGTGGTAATGCTAATAGTTTTGCATGTGTTCTTTTGATTGATGTAATGGGTTTATTATATTGATTGGTAATTTTATTAGATTCTCTAATGGAACTTATTTTTTCAATTTGTAATACTTAACTGACAACACTGATTCTATGTTAAAAGATGTATTTACTCTTTACAACATTGGTCACCCAGCTGTGTCTGCGAGTTTGTTTTTTTTGGTCAAGTGCTATGTACTCCATACCACAATTAAACTCTCAAGCAGATTTAAGCCCTTCCCACCCTAGCCCCAACACACCTTACAATACAGTATAAGCTTCAACTTGTCACCATATCACCATATCACTGCAGAATCCCACTGGTTAGATACTGAGATATGCATTCATACTGCCCACTTTTCCTATCTCGCCATATTGTACTGTCAACCACAGTAGAGACTCATGCCTTTTCTTGCTTGGCAGAACCTGTTCACCCACCCAGTAGGTGTTTGAGAGTTCAACAATTTGGTTTGCTTGTTTTACAAGATTTAAGAAAGCTTTGACAAATCCATTAAGCTGAGCATAGTTTTGTTTAAGTTTGATTTAATAAAATCAATATGTTTTGTAATTATTCCATAAACATACTGTAGTGTAGAACAATCCACATCAAGACAAACACCTCTGTGGTCATGTACAGATCTTATTAAAAATTCTGATAGCATTACCTTAAATTACCAAATTTATACTGCACTCAGTAGATGGACTTTCAAGGGCTACCCTCACCGTCTTCTCTTGAGGGCAAACTAAAAAGAACCACTGCTAGCTTCTTTGTGGCAGTATGTCTTAAAATAAATCTTTTAGCCTTATTGGCTGGTGCCATTGGACATTTTGTCCTATCCAAATCTGGCATTTTTTAGATGTTTAGATGTTTGGCTTTATGTGGGCAAATTTAGAAAGGTTTGGAGACCCATTGGTGATTCTTCCAGAGTTTAGTTGAGCAGGATTGTTTGGTTTCCGGTTAATATTTAAGCATTCATTTTTATAAATTAAAGGATTTGATTCACTAAAGGCAAATAGACTGTGCACTTTGTAAGAGCAATTGCTGCAGAGCGTAATAAATGAGGTAAAGATTCACTTTTCAAGAAAATACCCAAACACGTGCAACGAAAATAAAAAAACAGCATTTTTGCTTGCATAGGATTGGACGATGGAAGTCAGCAAAGATTCTGCTCATTTACTAAGCTCTGAAACAACTGTTCTTGCAGAGCACTCTCTCTGGTAGTCCTTAATAGCCCTAGTGCAGATAAAGTTTGGGGGTTGATTTTTTTTTTAGACAATAAAGTTAATAGAGAAGGTACCTTTTAGTGCATGGTCCTAGGAATGGCTTCCAGTTTTTGACGTTAAAATGGTTTACAGGTTCACCTTGAAATATTGTGAAATTTAGATTTTTGCTTTGCTGCAAAATCATAAATTTTATTAAATGCGTGAAACATTTTAATTTACAAAGTGAAGTTCTCACTTAAAGTCTTCAGCAGCATGTGTTCACTGTTGTAAATCTTTCCGAGAGGCTTCAAATATTTACAGTATACACCAGAAATCAGAAGAATCAATTAATAAATAAATAACAGTAGTGATCCCTGTCGAATGTAATAACTTTCATACAACCATCCCTGGGGAGTCTAGATCTTGTGTAAGTTTTTTTTTTTTTAACTGTCATATGATCATATACTCTGGGATTTTTAATAAAGCACTTTAAATTGTTGTAATAGGTATCATTTCTAATGGACACTTACTGCCTGGATCCATTGCACCTTATCTTCTGTGCATTGAATTCCTTATGCCCTTACATTAAACTGCTGTTACTGATCCTTTGCGCTATCGATTTGTGGTCTTTCGCCTCTAAAATTGTCAGGACAGCAGCAATCAGAGCTGAAGATTTCTAAGGTATTCCCCACATAATTCCCATAGCATTTCTTCATGGCCCGACCTTGACCCTGATATCATTTGTTTTGACTTTTTTCCATGTTTGCACTGAACGTGTGTTAAGATATCTGCATAGTTATGGATATTATACACTAATCAGCAATTATTTATTCTTTTGCAAATTTTATCTGCAGGATGCAAGTTTGTAGTTTAAGTTGAATATGAAGGAATAAATTAGAGAACATGAAGTTCAGTTTGCATATTTAATACCCAAAGCTGATAATTGTTTAGCAGTCCCCTTCTCCGTGCACCAACATTGTTTTCAGGAACAAAACAAAATGAATTATAATGGCCAGAAAATAAACAGTGAAAATTGTAGAGACAGGGATGGAAAGATCAACTTTACATTGAGGGTCAGTGAGAGAAACAGCCCTTTACGTATGTGTTTAATCACAAATTCCTTGTTTTATTGGTGGTCAGTGGAAAGAATGTTCTGTGATACTGTTGTTTAATGTAGTGTCCCCTTATGTTGAAAATCACTGGTACCATACACCTGCCTCTGCTAATTGACAGTGCCATTCAGTGTCCTGTGGAAGATCAGTCAGCCATTACTCACTGTTCAAGAGACCTCTAGAAAACTCTATAGGAACCCTGGTTGAGAAAGGCTAACATAGACATTGGGAGTTTCAGATATCAGAAGGTGAAACATTAGGTTCCCATGATACAGGTGATACAATTAATGCATTGCGGGATTATGTATGGTGTCATGGATTTATTTCTTTATATTGTTGTGTTCTTGTTTTTTTTAAATGTCTTTTTTCACTGGCTCTAACAGGCCATGCGCTTTTGTTAGTTCTGCCTTTCTTTTTGAAAGGTCTAATTACAGTTATCATCAAGGAGCTTGCAGTGTAATGCAAGGTTCACATATACTGTGCAGGCTCCACCCCCTATAAAATTGCCTTTTTATAGTCCAAACAGTTAACAACAAAGAAAAAAGCTAGATTTTTTACTTACCTCAGTCATTTGTCCACAGTGCCTAGGCAAGGGTGACCTTCCATTCCTTCAGGGTAGATCCAGGAGAATATAGAGCAGCCCAAATTTCGCAAGGAGATGCTATTGCAATGGTTTGGAATTTCTTATTGCAAGATTTGGCCTGCTTTGCATTCCCCACGAATCTTCCTGGGGAAATAGTGACATCAATCCCAACAATGCAGAAAATGGCAGTTCAGAAATGATAACATCTGACTTTTTTATTTTTATTGGTAACTTTTTGACCTACTTCAGCAGGCAATGTATGCATAAGGAGGGAGCCCAGACAGTATATGCAGATGTGGTATTACATTGCATAGTCCGCATTAATAGTTTGGAAGAGAAGCTGTACAGCTGATAATGTCATCTATATTTGTGTGTCTAAAAAGTATTGTGCTAAAAGTCCTTAAAGTATAACTCTAGTCAGATTTTTTTTTTTTAATTTTGGATAAAGTTGGAGAGTGGTCAAACATTCTGTCAGGATCTTGTTGCCATCTACCATTCGAGAGAGGCAGCAGTCAGTTTACAAAAGCTTTAGTCTTCTTCATTTCTACAAAAAGTTTTTATTCTGCTGTTGTGTGCCTGTTGCAAGGATTTCTCAAAGCTTTCTTTCCCGTTGACATTATTGTATCCATCTTTAAAAATAAAAGCTTTACAGAGGTTCTAAACCTTTCCATATCCAGAACCCCTTTACCCTGTGAAGCCAGCAATACTCACCTAAGTCCCCCGTCCAGGTCCCTTACCATTGCCGACTCCGGTTCGGGGGGACCACCGATCCAGAGAGTGCTGGTCCCCTACCGTCTCCCTGTCTCTTAAAGAACAGAAGGGGTTAAGACTTGGAGCTGTGGTATCATATAACCACTGGTTAAAAGTATGTGTGAAACCTTACTTTGTAAAACAACACATTCCATTTTTAAATGGAAATGCAGGGCAAAATGTTTGTGTATGCAGTATATACAGTACATTCATAAAGTATTCAGACCCCCTTTTCTTTTTTTCCAATTTTATGTTGCAGCCTGATACTACAGTTGTTTCATTTTGAATGAATAATGAAACCAGAATTTTAGAAATGTTTGCAAATTTATGAAAACGGAAAAACTGAAATATGACATTGACATAAGTATTCAGACCCTTTGCAACAACACTTGAAATTTAGCTTAGGTGCCGTGATCGTTGCTGAGGTGTTTCTACACCTTGATTGGAGTCCATCTCTGGTAAATTGCTTTGGACATGATTTGGAAAGGCACATAGCTCTCTATAAAAGGCCTCACAGCTGATAATGCATACCGACATATCAGAAAAAAAGCCATGAGGTCAAAGAAACTGCCTGCAGAGCTCAGATATTAGGTCCATTCTTATGTTACCCAGACCCTGAAGACCCCTTTGAGGGGTATGCCTACCATGATGGGTAAAGCTTGGACCCTGAATAGGACTGGCAACATGGACAAGGTTAGGCGGGGTTTCCCTGTAATTTTATATACAATTTCATGATTATATATATATACAGTGGGGATCGAAAGTTTGGGCACCCCAGCTAAAAATTTGTATTAATGTGCATAAAGAAGCCAAGGAAAGATGGAAAAATCTCCAAAAGGCATCAAATTACAGATTAGACATTCTTATAATATGTCAACAACAGTTAGATTTTATTTCCATCATTTACACTTTCAAAATAACAGAAAACAAAAAAATGGCGTCTGCAAAAGTTTGGGCACCCTGCAGAGTTAATATCTTGTACTGCCCCCTTTGGCAAGTATCACAGCTTGTAAATGCTTTTTGTAGCCAGCCAAGAGTCTTTCAATTCTTGTTTGAGGTATCTTTGCCCATTCTTCCTTACAAAGTCTTCCAGTTCTTTGAGATTTCTGGGCTGTCTGTCACGCACTGCTCTTTTAAATTCTATCCATAGATTTTCAATTATGTTGAGGTCAGGAGATTGTGAAGGCCATGGCAAAACCTTCAGTTTACGCCTCTTGATGTAATCCCCCCTGGATTTCGAGGTGTGTTTAGGATCATTATACATTTGTAGAAGCCATCCTCTCTTTAACTTCAGCTGTTTCACAGATGGCATCAAGTTACCATCCAAAATTTGCTGAAATTTTATTGAATCCATTTTTCCTTCTACTCGTGAGATGTTCCCTGTGCCACTGGCTGCAACACAACCCCAAAGCATGATTGATACAACCCCATGCTTAACAGTTGGACAGAGGTTCTTTTCATTAAATTCTGTGCCCCTTCTCCAAACGTACCTTTGCTCATTCCGGCCAAAAAGTTCCATTTTAACCTCATCGGTCCACAGAACTTGTTTCCAAAATGCATCATGCTTGTCTATATGTTCATTTGCAAAGTTCAAACGATGATTTTTGTGGTGAGGATGTAGAAGAGGTTTTCTTCTGATGACTCTTCCATGAAGACCATATTTGTACAAGTATCTCTTTATAGTGGAATAGTGTACCACAACTCCAGTGTCTGCCAGATCTTTCTGGAGGGATCGTGCAGTCAAACGTGGGTTTTGAATTGTTTTTCTCACAATCCTGCGAGCTGTTCTGTCTGATATTTTTCTTGGTCTTCCAGATGTTGCTTTAACTTCCACTGTTCCTGATGACTGCCATTTCTTAATTACATTCCGAACAGAGGATATTGACATCTGAAAACGCTTTGCTATCTTCTTATAGCCTTGTCCAGCTTTGTGAGCGTCAACTATTTTCAGTTTCAGTTTTCTAGACAACTGCTTAGAAGAACCCATGGTGCTGATTGTTGGGGCAAGGTCAGATGAGTCTGGGCATTTAAAACCTTTGAGATTGACATCACCTGGTCTTCCCAGACGATGATTGAGAACAATCCATGACACTGGAAGGTCTCAGCTTGGCAAAGGGGGCAGTGCATGCTATAAATTCTGCAGGGTGCCCAAACTTTTGCAGATGCCATTTTTTTGTTTTCTGTTATTTTGAAAGTGTAAATGATGGAAATAAAATCTAACTTTTGTTGACATATTATAAGAATGTCTAATCTGTAATTTGATGCCTTTTGGAGATTTTTCCATCTTTCCTTGGTTTCTTTATGCACATTAATACAAATTTTTAGCTGGGGTGCCCAAACTTTCGATCCCCACTGTATGTGTCTTGTTGGATAATTGCTTGGATCTGTAGTATACATCATGTATAGTGTATGTCATATCCTTTTATCCTGCAGTGCTAAGCACACAAGCGGTTTTGAAGGCATGGGTTATGATGTTGTCCACACTAGAGTGGTTCTACCCCGGCTATTATTGTCTCCCTTTATTTGGCCTTATAGTTAAGGTTAATATTTATTTAAATTTGGTACCCTTTTCTTCTACCTCACTACTGGAACTTCTTTTATGGCTAGTGACTCCTAATTATGCTCTTCTAGCTGTCATTTTCTGCCATTGACACAAGCTGATCGCTTGCTGTCTCGCCTTTTGCCGAATAACTCAGAGAGACAGCCACAGGAACTTGCTTAGCGCCAAGGTTATTGTAATTCCTTCAGATCGGACATGGTGAATCCCCTCAGTTCACATCCATGCCATGAGTACCCCACAGGGCAATATCCTCACTTAGCAGTGATGGATTACAGGTGATTGGGAGCAGGAGCACATGGGACAACAGTGGGAATTCTGCTGCAGGCCTTGGGCAGACTCAAAGTTCCTTTCAGGTTGATAGTAATTCCCTTGTTCCGGAGCACGGTGTTACACTAACAATGTTCCATCATCCTTATTAAATTAAAATAAAGTGTAGCTCTAATCGCAACATAAAACAAATGGATCTCTAAAACATAGGAGTCAGTTCACTAAGAGTTAAATAACGACTTGGAAAATGCAGTAAAATAACTCATGTGATAATGAATTTTCAAATATGCAATTCACTAAGAAAGTTTTGTTAAATAAGTCATGTGGTAAAGAGTCTGTAATGCGATAATTGGCTCATATTAGTCTTCGGTATTTTATCGCCTCTCCCTCTGTGCAACGTAGAGAATAAATGGACATGCGTGCAGTTTGTTGCACCCATTACCTTGGGGATAGATGCCATGGCATAAAACCCACTTTTGATTTGATCCCACTCTTAGCATGATCAATGCATATATTTTATATGTAGGTAGCTGCTATGGTATGGAAGCCATGTAGAACTTTTCCTAGTACACAAAACAAAGAAGCCTGCGACATTCCTACCACATCAGCTGCAACCATTTGAAAGGAGGCCTGTCCCAGGAAATGGAGCATCACTAGCAATATTGTCATGCCAGGTATTGCATGACTCCTCTGAGTGGTGGTCTCCAACACAAAGCGCAATCTGACATAAAGGGCGAGAATGAGATCCTTCGTCATCCTCTCTGAAGTCAACCAATAAAATGTGCTCAGGAAAATGCCTGGGTGCCATAATGATAACTCTTCTCCTCCTTGTAATCCCCCTCAGGCAGTTAAACTGCAGCAAATTGCACTCAAACACCTCCATGGCTGAGCTGTACACTCTCTCCAACCAGACTCCAACACCTTCAGAGGATAAGGAACTACTACATGTGATATTGCCAGCAAAACCACAGTTATCCCGCCTTTTTTTACTTCCTTTTCCATTTATGAATTGACCATAACAGATTATCACAATTTTTTTGCGATATTTACTGATACATTTACACATTTTCGTTAAATGCAACATAATCCTTTTTTTATTAAACAATTTTAACCGCATGCTATATTTTATGCAAATGAGTCACGTGATAGTATTATTGCATGCGGTAACCTTTACTGTATTGACCCCATTGTGACATACATCAACATAGTTATAAAGTGAAAAAGTGATAAACGTCCTCGTAAACAGTCCACCATATAAACAAGTGCAACACTATGATCTCATCCCCCTTATTCAGACTCACTCAGATGTGCAACAAGCAGCCTAACTAAAGCAGAATCTTCTGCCACTGTGTCTATTCCAAATGCTTTCAACATTTCTGAAAATGGCGGGTGCCAGCAGCCGTAAATGCTCTTTTGCCTGACTACAGTCATGGGTTACAGCCTGAATTGCCAGGCACATTGACAATTGCAGAAGCTGAAGATTTTTTTACCACCACAATTTTATGAAGTTAATTCTTCACCTTCTCACCATATTGTGGACTCATTGATTGAGGCAGTGCATATACGTCTCTGGCTACACACATGTAGCTCTGCACAACCTCCACATACTCCAATAGGCACAAAAAAGAAGGCAGTTCCTCGAAAGCCTTTTCCTATTCTTGAGTAAGCTAATTGGGCTTTATGCAATGACAAGCTCAACTCCGAAAGGTTATTCAGAGATGAACTGTTCCCACTGTGGATCCAGTCATTCTTGCACTAAATAATCAATCAGCTCTTTAAATTAAAGGCATTCCTTTCTTTGATAGGTGTTTGGAGATTCTTTTGATATCGTTCTTTGCTCTCGCAGGTCAACCTTGCAGCTAGCTATTGCCATCTTATCAGTTGGCCAGACTAAGGCAAAATTAGTTGAAAAACTCAGTACTGAACTGTCTGTTGATATATACAATCCCATTATTTCAGCTCTTGTCCTCAGCCCTATTTTTCTGTGTAAATGCCATGGAAAATGTAGTTCATCCAATCTCCAGAATGTTCTTACTTTCTGTACATATGCACAGAACTTTATGGCCTAGAAGTTGGTAAGCTGACCCCGATTAGGAAAGGTCCCTAAGAGTTTGGCTTGCAGTTTCTGCTCTAATTCATCCCAAAGGTGTTCTATCATGTTGAGGTCGAGACTCTGTACAGGTCAGTCAAGTTCCTTCACCCCAGACTCGTTCATCCATGTCTTTGTGGACCTTGTTTTGTGCACTGATGTGCAGTCATGTTGAAACAGGAAAGAATTGTCCAAAATGTTTTGGCATGCTGATGCTTTCACTGGAACTAAGGGGCCAAACCCAACCCCTGAAAATCAACCCCACACCATAATCTCCCCTCCACCAAACTTTACACTTGGCACAATGCAGTCAAGCAAGTACCGTTCTCCTGGCAAGGGCTGGCTCACACGCTGTGCATTCCTGCTCGAGTCATCTGCAGCACTGTGCAGTGCAATTTCAAGCCCACTCATTTGCATGCACTGCTTTTTGAAATGCACAACAACTGCATTGCATGGTACTTTTCACCATGCGATTTGGTGCAGGCCAGTGTGGGCAAACTGATCCACGCAGCAGATCGTAAAGGCATTGCAATCGAAATGCGGTGTGGGAAGCTGCACGAGATGACGGCTCTCCTGCCCCGCATTCTAGTGTGAACGAGCCCTTAATGCAGAATAATCTATGCTCTGAAAGTTGAAATAGTAAAATATTTGCTCTGCTTTATGAGTATCTTTACATGCTAATTTGTTAGTGATAATAAGTTGTTTCTTAATTGCAGTTCACTTGTCATCCCAGACAAAGTGATTCATTATTGTAAATTCTTTCTCTTGTCTAGGCGACTCAGGGAATATTTAGAATACATGTAAGTTTATAAGAGGCCCTTCTCTGCCATCATGTTCATCCAATATTAATAGCACATTCATCTCTTGAAAGAGGCAGACATAATGCATTGGGAAATTAAGATGGGAATATTGATTAGCTGCTTCATTGTACAGAAACGATGGGGATGACTCTTATCTTGAGGAGCACATAGCAAGTGGCTGTTTTAAAAAGCAAAGACAATTTTTCATGTTCTTAAATTACATCGCAGACTCATGTTAACACTTATGTTATATGATCTTCAAAACAATTTCTTTTTTTTCTTAAACAAATGCTTTGTTTGAGATACAAGAATTCTGAATATTTTACAGTGGGTCAGAGAATTTATTTATTAAAGTCTATCTCTGGGGAAAACAAAAATTCTCCCTTGCAGTGGGACTGACCTGCACTGCAAAGCTTAAATGCATGTTTATGACCAGGGGAGAAGAAAATGCAGCTTACGTAAATGCTTCCCAAGCAGTCAGTGTTCCCCTGTACTGTCCTACGCTTCAATCTGTGGACTGTTCCTCCGTGTCCTCATTTCCAGTGCATGAATATGGGCAAAGAATTACACTTGATGACGTCAGAAGACCACCATGGCATATGGAGCATATGGGAGAAGAGGCTGCGGGGGACCATCCAGTAGCTTGGAGAGAACCTGCAGAGATCAGGTAAGTGAAAGTGCTAGTAGAAAAGACCCCAGACATAAACAAGCATTTACTACAAGCCTGGCAATGTGGAGTTCAGCTTTAAGCATTTTTCTTTATCTACCAAAATGTGCGTTCATTAGACCTTACTAATACATATGACTTTTTAGATGTTGTAGAGTAAGTAACCCTTTTTAAATGTCTTTTACACAGGTAGATAAAGCCACATATTATGTGATAATGAGTCCTTGAGTCCTTGTATGAAATACAGGTAGATAAAGCCACATATTATGTGATAATGAGTCCTTGTATGAAATACAGGTAGATAAAGCCACATATTATGTGATATTGAGTCCTTGAGTCCTTGTATGAAATACAGTCTTTAAAGATGAATTTAAAAGAAAACAGCGCAGCCTATAAATGCATCATGAGCAGTAATGGAATTGCCCAGAGGGCATGTCAGTAGTTGCACGTTATGCGAAGGAAAAATCTTCCCAGTTCTAAAGTGCCTACTATCACACCACAACCTACATGCACCTCAAAGTAGGGATGTGACTATATGGCGATAGGAAATGACATCAGAGCAGAGGCTGAAAGTGACGTTGGTCCCGCTGCATGGGTGAGACGCTACTGGGGACACACGAGCCTTAAGCCTAACTGCACTGATTTATGGATTTGTGATATGCATTTTATCTAGTACTCTGGTGAGTGTTTTTGACTGGGAATGAAGGCATAAATGTTATGTGTGAATGGTATTATGATGTTTGGACTATATTGTTTCCTCTCTTATAGCAGTTCAAGCTGTCCAGTGAGGGTGTATTGTTCATGAATGGAAGCATCGCTAGGGATTGAGTGAATTAAATGATTTTTGACATTCATTTATATGAAAGGATGTTCCTTGCAGTGAGTGAGGTATCTAAAGGGAATGCAGCTCACCCCACACTTTAGGGTGAATGTAACTCTACTTGTCAGGTGAATGACAAGAAATGGAAAGTTGGACAGTCACATTTGGATTAGTACACTATTCATCATTTACACTGCTTTATCACCTGGTGGTAGAGGACTGTTGCTTTTTTCTGTTGTTTGGTTGTGATTTTATGCTGTATAGTGCTGCCAGAGTGATTTATATTTACTCCTTGTTTGCTTTATAGTATTATATGATACATAGTAGCTGGCTGACAGCAAGTTTGATTCATGAATCCTCTTACAGTATGTGGTATAGTATTTTATACTTATTTGTTACTTATTTTTATTATCTATAACTTCAAAGTAGATCATTTCCTCTACTTCACTTCCCTTTTAAGCACTTTTTCCCCTAGAAAAATAACACGTTCGTGGACATTTATCAAGCATTCTTGAGGCTTTTTCAACACTTCAAATACACATCAAAATCATGTCATAAATTCTATAGGCACCTTAGTGAGCGTTGCTTTGTTTTTCAACATCAACACATGTGAACGAGCCCTTAGACCTGGGATAAAAAAAAGTTACTTTTGTGACTTGACTGGTAGGCTGATAACTACTTTGTAATCTGAGATGGTTCAGTAGACACAAGCCTGTGTGTAAAATGTAGTATCTGATGTGCCCCAACATTTTTTTGCATTTGATTTTGGGCAATAGCATGCATACAGGCGACATTACCTTATCTTTCTGTATATCACAGGTACATTTGAGTGATGATTTTTTGTTGACTAGTTCACTATAATTTGTAGCCGCCTAATAACTTGAGGTTGGCTGTGTGATGTATACGTATTTCCAGAACACCACCTACAATAGAAAATATATTTAAAATCTAATGATCTTCTGCTAAGCATTATATTACCTATATTTTTGCTGAACACTTTGGTGTTTTTAGTTTAGTAATAATAATTATTTGACTATGTAAGCATTAGAAAGACTGCCTCATTGTGAACCTAACAGTACTTTCTTTAATGTATAAAACAATGTCTATATATGGCATCGTGGGGCAAAAGTTGGCCTGTGTGTTCCAATATATTGTGTGGTAGGACTGTCATTATCTGTCCTTGCCCACATGCAAGATGTCCTTTTTCAAAAGAAGGATGGTGGATATACTGGGTAAAAATGTCTGACTTTAGAGCTGCAGGAAGACTGGCAAGGACTTTACCTGCACAAATAGCCCCCATTTACTTTATTTTGCTCAGCTGTTTCTATTTGGATGCTATAGAGTGTTTTTGTTTTTTGTTTAGTTTTTTTACTTGACTATAGTATAGACCCCTTTTTCTTATCCAGTCTTTACTGCTGGTATAAATCGTGCTGGTGAGTGGCATTCAGCAGAATCTTATTTAGCAAGGGAGTGATGCCTTGTTCATCCAGGCAGTGATGGAGCAACCTGTCAAATTTTCACTGCACTTTTTAGCAATTCTGATGTTAGTGAATTGTCATCAGCAACAGGATAGCAAATGTGACATCAACTAAAATGTAAGCACAAAATAAGAGGAATGCTGCTCCAGGTCTGCTCGCTTGAGAGATCCCACAAAACCCCTTGTCCTCGGGTGCAAAGCCAATCATTACACTGATTAATGTAGATAAACCGATATTCGAATGGCTGCACTCTGATAAAGGATCATCTTTATTAGAACTTCAAAGCAGCATAAAAACAACAACCAAATTCTCTGAGGGAGAGAAGTAAAAGGCCAATGCCTTTAAAATGTAAGCACCTCTTGGTATAGGTATATTAAGTACCTCCATTTTTTAGGTGTATATGAATATATTTCTGACAATCAACAATGTTTATTAAGTATATAAAAATGTTTACTAATATTACTTTGATGCATAGTTTTTTTACATTTGTCTAAAGTCTCAAATGTTATTTTTATACTGTTAAAAGAAGCAGGATTACCCCCAAATCCAGAAGAGTACTTCTGAGAACCAGTGCTGCTGAAGAGCAACTTTGCTATGCTTTTTTAATATTAAAGTGGTCCTAAAGGCAAAACTATTTTTACCTTATTGCATTCCCTGCGTTAAGGTAAAAAATGTAGTTGTATCATCCCCTCACCTCCCTAAATACTAACCTGATTCCTCACTCGATCCAGCTCTGTCTCTGTCTGCCACGGCTCTATTCTCTCCTTGCTCTTACAGGACACAGTGGCAGCAGTGGAAGCCATTGGCTACTGCTGTTGTCAGTCAGATCCTGTGAGCAGAGAGTGAGGAGCGGGGCTGAGCCATGCTGTGTGCGTCTATGGATGCACACAGCTTGGCCCGGGAGCACGCCCACACATGTGCATCCATAGCAAGCATTATTATTATTTTAGGTGAAAAAAAATTATTTTAGAATCACTTTAACCCCTTCACACCTAAGGGTAAATCAAAACTTAACGCCTAAGTAAAATTTTACATTTTTGACGTGTTAGTAAAACCATACATATCATCACAACTACTTTGTACATCCAGGTGAATTATACCTTGTTTTTTTTCAGGACGAATTGGGCTTTCATTTTGTGGTAAATGGTAATGATATCTCCTGATTTTTTTTTTACTATCAAAGGAAAACTGGCCCAAAATAGTAAAAAAATATATATTTTTTTTAATTAAGCTGTGTGTTTCTTGTTACTACCATAACCTACCACCAAAGAACTACCCAAAATAAATTCTCCATCTCTTGACGATTGCAGCGATACCATATATGTGTATGTTATTTGTTGTTTGTACCTGTACTACAGCCCAGAAACAGTAGCGCGCATTTTGTTTTTTTACCTGAAACACACTGACACTAACTGACACTGATACCAATTTTTTTTTTTTCACAAGCAGTTTTTTGTTTTTTTCTCTCTCCACAAGGAGAGACAGAGATACAATGTATCTCTCTCCTCCATTCAGAGAGAGAAAAAACAAAGGGAGCGGGCTTCACAGTGACTGATCACTGTGATAGCCAATCAGAAGCTATCACAGCGATCATGTGACCCAGGAGTCCTGGGTCCCGATCGTTGGAACGGGACCCGGGGCTCTCAGTGACACCCTGGTCTTTGGTCTGGGAGCGCGTTGTGCGGAGCGCTAGCAGCACAAAAACAGGTACGCAAATATGTGGCCCCACAGAAAAAAGCCCAGTTCTGTGAGGCCACATACTTGTATTACAGCACCGTGAAGGGGTTAGACTAAAATTATGTCCTCGCATTTAAAAATGTTGCAGCACCTTTTTGTAAGCGCATCTGCACCTACAGTTTTCTCTTGGTTTCCCTATAAATTCCAACAAATACTAGTTGCTTCTGCCAGTGAAGTCCACCAACTGCAGCTTCCTGTGGTGATGTGGCAAGGATGCTGCACTGCTTTTGAATTCAGAACAGAGTTGCCCACTTATGTAGGTTCTGTCTGTAGCACTAAAGTAGGATGAAACAGTGTTTCAGTGTGTGTGGCTATCAGCAATGTCACCAGGGGCGGACTGACCATTTGGAAACTCGGGCACTGCCCGAGGGCCCGGGGTCAGTAGGGGGCCCCATGAGATGCCCCTTTTTCATAGGCTTTTTTGAGTTTGGGCAAGGACACAGGGGCCCCATGATCCCCTATTGCCCGGGGGCCCCATGATTTGTCAGTCCGCCCCTGATTGTCACTGTTGATTCACAAGCCTGTAGCTTGTCACTTAACTACACCTAGCCCTGCCCACTGCTTTCTGGATTGACAACAATGCCTCTGCTGCTGAAACCCTCCCAGTGTGAGCTTCAGTGTTTGGGAGAAGGGAGTGTGTGATAAAAACATGAAGGAGGATTTGGATTAGGTCAGGAAGGTAAAGAAAGTTTTTGTTTACTTTTAGGTTTGTGCATCACTTTCTATCTGAATTGTGACTGTCATACAAGAGGCTTAAGTTCTACTTTACCATGAATTAAGTGTTGTATGAATGTAAGTTCACAGGTACTCTCTGTTGTATAAGTCTGTGTCCTGAGACTGGTAGTCACATTTATAAATATATTGTGGTTTATAGTATACAGTGTAGTTTTTGCATGGATGTAACAGTTTTTTTTTAACTTTAGGCAAATTATTTATGTTTTCCCATTGTGTTTTAGGTACTATAATAGGTGTTGTCATTTACACTGGAAAAGAGACCAGAAGTGTGATGAATACATCAAATCCAAAAAACAAGGTAATTTTTTTTTTTTTTTAAATCTTTGGTAAAGCTGAACCCAGGTATACAAGCAGCTTTCAATATAGTTATGTTGAAATTAAATAAATTACAAATATTTGCACAGAAAACTGGCATTAGTACTTGATTTTGTCTAGTTTTTTTCATCCCGTGCACTACAGCACACTAAGAGCAGACTGGGAGAGGGAGGACCAGCAGCACTGAAAATGTTCTAATGCTTTCAGAAGCACAGGGAAGATTTCATGTGCTAGTACCTCTTCATCTACCAGTGAAAGGCTCCAAACTTTCCCCTAACCTAATAATAAAAGGTTTTCTTTCTAATTTATTAAGGGTCACAGGATTCACTTACTGTGACAGTTGTGTTATACTACAACCTTCAACATCAATTGAATACTGGGGAGCAAAAAACCTTTGGCCAGCCAGGTGTACCCCTCTTAATCTCACCATGCTTGACTTTGTGCTAGTGCCTTGGGGGGGGAGGGGGTGGTGGCTATCTTTTCTCCACTGAAAAAAGTTTAACCATTTTCACTCTGTGCCTCGCTCAGTGCTAGTGCCCTGGGGGGTTGCTCCTTTCTCCACTGAAAAAAGTTTAACCATTTTTACCAGCCATTTTCTCTATTTTCAAGATTTTTTTTTCTTCAATCAAGAAACATCTATATGCTTATAAGCTGTGCTTCCTTTGCAGCTATCCTAATTGGCCTTTCCTCAGCAATAGCTTTGGAGGCTCTCTCTGGACCCTGCTGAACCAAGGCTTTTGGGGCCTGCCTTGAACACTGTACACTGGGCTTTTGATGGATGAATTTGTTCTTGACGAGCCACAGGCTGCGCTCCCAGGCTTAGAGATACCTTATCAATTCTGGTTGTTGCTGTGCATGCCATCGTAAAATTAAAGCAGCCTATACACTGATTGGCCACTTTATTAGGTACACCTGTTCAATTCCTTGGTAATGCAATTTGCAAATCTGCCAATCACATGGCAGTAACTCAATGCATTTAGGCATCTAGACGTAGTGAAGATGACTTGCTGAAGTTTAAACCACACATCAGAATGGGGAAGAAAGGAGTTTTAAGTGACTTTGAACTAGGCATGGTTTTTGGTGCCAGATGGGCTGGTCTGAGTATTTCAAAAACTGCTGGTCTACTGGGATTTTCACACACAACTCTAGGGTTTACAGAGAATGATCCAAAAAAGAGAAAATATCCAGTGAGCGGCATTTGTGTGGACGAAAATGCCTTGTTGAGGTCAGAGGAGAATGGGCAGACTGGTTCGAGATGATAGAAAGGCCACAGTAACTCATGTCAATATGGACCAGAATCCCTTAGGAATGTTTCCAACACCTTGTTGAATCTATGCCATGAAGAATTAAGGCAGTACTGAAGGCAAAAGGGGGTACAACCTGGTACGAGCAAGGTGTACCTAAAAAAGTGGTCAGTGAGTGTAGATATTACCAGTGCTGTTACTAGTCTGGAATCCCTGAAAGACCCCAAGAGCGACAAAACTTTTTGCTATATTCCTTACATACTGTTCTTTATGGTGACTGGAAAACCTCTGATAAACTATTGACTTTTTTAAAATGTTTTTACAGACCAGTGTTTGTTTGATGAGACTTTTATAAGGAAGTGGTCTGTTCTTACTGTGGATCCAGTGATATTCTGCCTTAATAAAACACTGGCCATACCTGTTGAGAATGCACTAATGTTTAGGGATCCTATTGGCAAATGTGAAAATCATTGTTTACACTAGCAGGCCCTGCTACGCAACCTGCTGTATCTGTAATGTCAGTCTGTCAAACTGTGTTAATGAATTAAACTAAACAGATACTATCCTGTATTTGTAGCACATTCAGCTTATATTTCTAGCTCTACACTAGAGAACTCTTTGGCTTAAATGCTAGTCTGCGAAATAGCAAAGAAAAAAATGCTTACTACGCATGCCCTTTGATGGAAAACAGCCCTTTGGTGCCACTTTGGACACCCTATAAAGTATATCCCTTAGGGTAAAAGTTCTCATTTGCCCCAGCAGTAAAAGCCTAGAAACTGGGAAGCCTTATCCCCCTCTGGGACCAAGAAGAGCTCCTTTCATTACTCTTAAGCTTCTACCCCAGGGCACTAAATCTCCAAAGCATTCAGGTATGTACTCTTAAAACAGTGCCCCCACATACCAGAGTGTGGGGAAGTCTGTTGGCCTTTGTGGGCACATGGTAAGAAAGCATCTTGGATGCTTGGGCAAGAGAAGGAGTTTCCAGGTGCTACTAGCTGGAGTTCAGCTCTTTTTCTCATCTACATTTCACGCCATCTAACTTGATCTATGTCCCTGCACAAACTAGCAGACCTCCATGCTACTCTTGCAGATCTCTTGAGCCATGGAGGTAATGCCATTGTTCCAACTGCACAAAGATTTTAGGGGTTTTACAGCCTTTTCACTGTTCCAATTCTGAATCCAAAAGCTTTAAAAGTCTTCATCCAAGTTCAGAAAATTTCATGGAATCCACTAGGTATTAGCCTCCTTCCTCCAAGGAGACGTTCTGGCCTCTGTGGACATCAAGGCCACATACTTGCATATCCCCATTTTTCCAGCTCATCATCACTAGATTCAGATTTGCTCAGGGAGTGCAATGCTACCAGTTTGTAGCTTAATCATTTGGCCTGCCTTCCACACTCTAGATGTTTACGAAGGTATTGGCACCAGTGTTAACCTTGCTATACTCCCAGGGTTTTCCCATTCTGGGATACCTGGACAATTTCCTCCTGAGGGAACAATTGGCACAGATACTGATGAACAATGTGCTGCAAACTGTACAGATTTTAAAAAGTTTTGATTGAATCATAAACCTTTAGAAATCGGTGATGGAACAAACACACTGCTTAAAGTATCTGGGTCTTATCCTAGACACAGCCCAAACCAGAGTTTTTCTTCCCCGGGAAAAACATCTGACTCTCTGCTCCTAGACTCAGACTCTACAGTCCAGGAGCTGTCCAGCAATTCTGCATAAGAGATCTGGGTCTGATGGTAGCTTCCTTTGAGGTAGTTCCATTTGCTCTAAATGGGGTCATTTATTTATTTAATAAATAAATAAAAATAAAAAATGGGGTCATTTGATCGGGATTCAGTTGGACAGTGCCACATCAGTGACATTCATCAACTACCAGTGAGGAAGAAGTCTCACCGAGGAAAGAGCGGTAAAATGGATTCTGGCCCTTCCACCAGTTACATTCCAGATGTGGACAATTGGCAGATTACCTCAGCCAGCAGGGTCTTGACCCAAGGGATTTGTTCCTACACCCACCAGTGTTTCAGAACCGGTGTCTCAGGTAGGGGAGGCTGCATGTGGACCATCTGGTCTCCAGGTTCAACATCAAACTGGACAGATTTGTCTCCAAATATAGAAATCCTGTGGCAGGAGCAGTGGGTGCTTTGATAACTCTGTAGGAGCAGTACAGCCTGATATATGCCTTTCTTCTTCTGAAACTCATTTCTAGTATACTCAGCAGGATTATGATGGAGGGTATTCCAATAATCCGCATAGCTCCAACTTGGTCCAGGCAGATTTGGTAATCCAACAAAATCAAACTTCTGGTATGCAACCCAGTGGGCTGTTCCAGATTAACTGGATCTCCTATATCAAGGATTAATTTACCACACTGCTTCCCAGTTGCTGGTTTTGAAAGCATGGCCCTTGAATCCTAGATTATGTGACAGTATTCTTTCTGATTTATTAATTCTTACAGTGTTAAAAGCTAGGAAGCCTTCTTCCTGTAAGGGTCACTAGTGCACAAAAAAGGCTTAATTCCCTTGGCGCGAGGAAAAGAAATTTCACCCCAGAAAACACTTTGCAAGATGAATCCTGACCTTTTAGCAATCAGTATTGGTATTTAGCCATGAATATCATCAACGGGCAGATCTTAGCTCATTGTGGTCTTATTACATTGCTAGCCTTCCACTCCTTGGTCAAACGTTTTGTACATGGTGTCTCTCATGTGGTTCATGAGGGATATTCCCCTTTCTATTATCAATCACAAGGTTACTTTCCTTGTTGGCACCACTTCTGCAAGACATGTATCTGAGGTAGCAGCTTTGTCTTGTAAAAATCCTATTTGGTCCTACACAAGGACAAAGTAGTGTTGAGGCCTATAGCTTCCTGAGGTGATTTTGGCCTTTCACCTCAACCAGAGAATCATTCTTTTGTCTCTCTGTCCAGCTCCAGTACATCTGTAAAATGTGCTTTGTAAAAATCCATAAATGCCTGATATAAAAACACTTTTTACTGAGAAAACACACTTTACTAGATCTGTGTTACCTGGGTGTTTTAGGCAACTGTTTCAGATTTGCAAGGCTGCCACCTTTTTGGTTTTCACACATTCTTTAAGTTTTACCAGGTGAATGTTCAGGCCTGACCTGATGGCTTCTTCAGGTGTAAGTTCCCAGGCAGCACTGAGCTGCAGGGAGCCCCAATTTTATTATTGTAATGTGGAGCTGTTAGTGTTTTATTTGCTGTATTTCCCACCCCTCAGTTGGGTTGCTTTTTCACATTCTAGTTGTCTAAACCTGGTGTCCCTTAATGATCATAAAAGAAAACAGGACTTTTGTACTTACTGTAAAATCCTTGTTATTCATTAAGGGAAACAGGTCCCACTCTTCTGTGTTTGTGATCTACTCCAGATAACTGCTTTTCTACAAAACAGAAACTTGCTGTGGGTGAAAGGCGTTTTATTTAGCTGGTTAGCGCCTTTTTGTTTGCAATGTCCAATTCCTCTCAAAGGCAGTAGTATAACCATGTTGTCTCAGAATAGCTGAATCCTTTGTCTTTTAATTAACTCCAAGAAATAGATTTTACGGTAAGTACACAAATACTGTGCTTATCTCCGTTATGTACCTGTTGTAGAGTTTTCCTCCAATTTTTGTTCTAGTGAAAACACCCAGAATGGACAACAGAGCAAACCTGACAAAGCTTCTACTTCTTGCTTTCTCTAGCCAAACAAAATATGCTAAATATACTGTATGTACTTTATAAAAAGTGAGTATTGGCTTAGCTGTATTATGTACTATAATCTGGCGTTTAGGTTGATAATGCAAACAAGTGACTTCATGTACTGTAGGCTGTCCTGTTAAAAACTTAGAAATACTGTAGCCAATTGTACTGTATTTCCACATTAATCCTTTCGCACAATTTTTCAGCATTTTGGAGCTAGATATTATTTCTTATATTTTACCAAGCAGTATACATATATACAGTTGCAAGAAAAAGTATGTGAACCCCTTGGGATTACGTGGAGTTTTGCATGAATTGGGCATAAAATGTGCTCTGAACGTCATCTAAGTCACAACAATAGAAGAACACAGTCTGCTGAACATAATACTACACAAACATTAGATGTTGCCATGGTTTAATTGCACATAACATGTAAACATTCACAGTGCAGGGAGGAAAAAGTATGTGAGGCCCTAGCTTAATGACTTCTCCCAGAGCTAATTGGAGCCAGGAGTGAGCCAACCTTGACTCCAATCAGTGTGATGGTATTGGATGTGTTGCTGACCGCCGTCCTGCCCTCAAAAAACACACACCTGTTTTGGGTTTACTGGTTTCAAGAAGCACTGTCTAATGTGAACCATGCCTCGCAGAAAAGAGCTCTCAGAAGACCTACGATCAAGAATTGTTGACTTGCATGAAACTGGAAAGGGTTACAAAAGTATCTCCAAAAGCCTTGATGTTCATGTGTCCACGGTAAGACAGACTGTCTACAAATAGAGAAAGTTTAGCACTGTTGCTACTCTTCCTAGGTGTGGTCGTCCTGTAAAAATGACTGCAAGAGCACAGCACAGAATGCTGCATAGGGTAAAGAAGAATCCCAGAGTGTCAGCTAAAGACCTACAGAAATCTCTGGCACATGCTAACATTTTTGTTGACACATCTACAATAAGGAAAACATTAAACAAGAATGGAGTACATGGGAGGACACCATGGAGGAAGCCATTGCTGTCCAAAAAGAATATTGCAGCACATTTGAAGTTTGCAAAAGAGCACCTGGATGTTCCACAGCACTACTGGCAAAATATACTGTGGACAGATGAAACCAAGATTGAGTTGTTTGGGAAGAACACACAACACTATGTGTGGAGAAAAAAAGGCACAGCACACCAACATCAAAACCTCATCCCCACTGTGAAACATGGCGGAGGGAGCATCATGGTTTGGGGCTGCTTTGCTGCCTCAGGGCCTGGACGGATTGTTGTCATTGATGGGAAAATGAATTCCAGAGTTTATCAAGACATTTTGTAGGAAAACCATCTGTCCGCCAACTGAAGCTCCGCAGAGGATGGGTGATGCAACAGGACAATGACCCAAAGCATACAAGTAATTCAACAAAACAAAGGCTGCAACAGCACAGAATACGCCTTCTGGAGTGGCCCAGTCCTGACCTCAACCCAATTGAAATGCTGTGGCATGACCTTAAGAGAGCGATTCACACCAGACATCCCAAGAATATTGCTACACTGAAACAGTTTTGTGAAGAGGAGTGGTCCAAAATTACTCCAGATCGTTGTGCAGGTCTGGTCTGCAACTACAGGAAACGTTTGGTTGAGGTTATTGCTGCCAAAAGAGGGTCAACCAGTTATTAAATCCAAAGGTTCACATACTTTTTCCTCCCTGCACTGTGAATGTTTACATGTTATGTGCAATTAAACCATGGCAACATCTAATGTTTGTGTAGTATTATGTTCAGCAGACTGTGTTCTTCTATTGTTGTGACTTAGATGACGTTCAGAGCACATTTTATGCCCAATTCATGCAAAACTCCACGTAATCCCAAGGGGTTCACATACTTTTTCTTGCAACTGTAAATATGGGTTAATATTTAACAAGTAACACACATAGTCTTGCATGATATGTTTTTAGGCATATTCAGCACTGAAGGAGGAGTTAATGTGACATTTTGTCATTTGGATGATGAATCATCTATTGAAGGGACTCCAGAAATGAGGAACAGGATGGTTTAGTAATTTGCCTCAGGAAAGCAAAGCTGTCAATATGTGTCTGAAATCGGCAGCTAATGTTGAACGTTGATGACTGTTTTGTTTAATGTGTTGATGGTCTCTGGCAGAATAAAATGTCCATCACGATTGTCTATTTCTCATGAAGACTGGCTTCCCTGGAGGGTAGAAGAGGGCCACATTAGCTGTCCAGAGTCTAATGTGAATTCCTCTTCTTATTAGTTCTTTGTCTCATAAAGAAAACTTTGAATATTTCTCTTGGTTCTACAAAATGTATTGTTTAGGCATCACAGTGCAACATCAATGTTTCTGTGTATATAAAATTATTGGAAAAGTTAGTCTAGAAACTTGCAAAGGAAGACTACAGGAAGTTTGCACTTCTGGAACAAATATATAACTTGAAAAAAAAAAATTATATTCCATGAATTTCAGGGCCTTAAGAGGAAATAAATTCAGTCTTAGACTTTATGCTTTCTCAGTGGGTTCCAATTCTACTTGATATTACAGCTCCAGCCAGCAGTGGATCCCTCTGATGTAAGACCTTTTCTGGGTTACAGGACGTTGCTATTAACAACTTGGTTTCTCTTTGTAACATTTATTAGGGGTTGTGCTGTAAGTCACACCACAGTCAGAAGTAAAAAAAAACCCCTATATGCTCATGGTTAATATTGTGTTGCTCACTGCAGGTCTTAACTTTGACTGTAGTTCACCTTTAAAGAGTCTGCTCAGAACAGATATGTCAGATGTGGGTGAACTAAAGCGCCCTCTGGATTCTTATATCTTCATCTGACTAGTGTAGCAGCTAACATGGGTTGTTGTGGGCTTGTGTTTGTGTGAATGATCGCACTGCTGTCAAGCTGCAGATAGTTACAAACTGTACTGTATCGCAGAGGAGGCACTGGGCCTTACTATTAGGCAGCAGAGCCACAGATACTCCCTTCTTATCTGGCTGATTTCAAAGGAGCAGGGGTTGTGCAGGCTCTGTGTACACTGGCTGTTATTGGTACGGTATTCTCATCATGTGTGTAGCTGGAGTGTCTGAAAACCTAAAAAGGGATTAATAATAAAAATTTCATCCCATTTTACCTGCTCATTTGACAACAATCTGCACCTTTAACAATGTAAATCAAGGAAATATCACCAATGCAGTATTCCTGACACCAAGCATGGTATTATGTAACTAGAACAGGATGGTTCTGTCAGGGCAGGAGCCGAGGAACGGACAGGCAGGCCTAACAATGTAACGCACTGGCTGACGACAACCACCACCTACAGACCGAAGTCCCTCAGGGCGCAGAGTCTAAGTCCCAGGCTGCCCTTCACCAGGGCCCCTGATGGTGGGGATGGACTTGACGCAGCCAGGAACCAGGTCGCGGCCCCCGAGACACCTCAGCTGCGGTAATGGCCGCCGCCAATGGCGTGTAGCTGGTGGAAGAAACAAAAGAGTAGTCAGACAAGCCGGGGTCAACAACAACAGGACAAAACAGTACAGGACAGCAGACGAGAATCACAGGTCACAAGCCGGGTTCAGCAACAGAGGGTCAGATCAAAGGAGAATACAAAGAATAGTCAAGTCACAAGCCGAATCAGAATACCAGGAGAGTCACGAGAGTCAGAACAGAGTAATAGTAACACAAAGACACAAGACACAAGTGCAAAGAGCATGTGCGGGCCACAGGCTTATATGTCATCAGCCACGCCCCTCTGGGGGGTGGACCTCAGAGACCTGAAGGCATAAAAAGGATTCCCATCATGCACAGCAGAATCCAAGATGGACGCCAGCACATGGAGTAACATAACCTCAGGGAAAAGGTAGGACCTTGACAGTACCTCCTCCTCAAGGGCCCCTCCCCCTCCACGGCTCAACAAAAGGTTTCTGAGGAAAGCGGGTATGAAAAGCGCGGAGGAGGGCAGGAGCATGAACATCCGCGGAAGGAACCCAGGAACGCTCCTCAGGACCATAACCGCGCCAATGAACCAGGAACTGTAATCGACCGCGCACCAATCGGGAGTCCAGGATCCGGCTCACCTCATACTCCTCATGACCGTCAACCCGGACAGGACGGGGCCGAGGCAGAGAGGTAGTGAAGCGATTGCAGATCAGAGGTTTCAACAGGGAAACATGAAAGATATTGGAGATCCGCATCCCAGACGGAAGGGCAAGGGCATAGGCCACTGGATTCACTTTGCGGAGAATGCGGAAAGGACCGACAAAACGGGGAGCTAGTTTGGGTGTGGGCACCCGAAGATTGAGGTTGCGAGTAGACAACCACACCCGATCGCCGACCTGGTATGAAGGAGCGGGCAACCGTCTGCGATCAGCCTGGAACTTTTGGCGCTGAGCTGAGTCCCTCAAGGCCCTCTGGATCTGCCCCCATGAAGAACTCAGGGCAGCAAGATGGTTCTCCACAGCCGGAATGTCCTGTGGTGAGAACCTCTCAGGTAATACTGCGGGTTGGAACCCATAGTTGGCCATGAAGGGCGACATCCCGGAGGAGGAGTTGACCGCCGAGTTCCTGGCAAACCCTGCCCAAGGCAGGAGATCGGCCCAATCGTCCTGATGGTCTGAAATATAACATCGAAGGAATTGTTCTAAGGCCTGATTGGAACGCTCCGCAGCCCCATTGGACTGCGGGTGGTAGGCTGAGGAAAAGGAGAGACTAATACCCAACTGGGAGCAGAAGGCACGCCAGAATCTGGACACGAACTGACTCCCGCGGTCCGAGACAATCACCTTAGGCAACCCATGCAGGCGAAAAATCTCCCTGGAAAAGACCGTGGCCAGTTCTTGCGCTGTTGGTAATTTCCTGAGTGGAATGCAATGGCACATCTTGGAAAACCGATCGACGATCATGAGGATGACCATATGACCCCGAGACACCGGAAGGTCTACAATAAAGTCCATACCTAGGTGTGACCAAGGACGCTCCCCCTTGGGAATGGGTTGCAGAAGACCCAAAGGGAGATGCCGTGGAGACTTATTCTGGGCACAGATCGAACATGCCGCTACATAAGAGGCAATGACGGCACGGAGGGTTGGCCACCAGAATAAGCGAGAGACGACCCAACACAGCTGGTTCTTCCCCGGATGCCCGGCAGTTTTGGCGTTATGGTAGGTACGCAGCAGGCGGGTGCGCAATCCCTCGGGTACAAAACATCTACCCTCCGGCTTCCCGGGGGGAGCATCAGATTGAGCCGCCAAAATCTGCTCCCCAAGAGGAGAGGTCAGACTGGTGCGAATGGCAGCCAGGATCTGATCTGGAGGAATAACTGAGATTGGCTCAGAGTCTTCCCTGGACAACTCAGAGTATTGCCGTGATAACGCATCAGCCCTGACATTCTTGGAACCAGGCAAATATGAAACCACATAGTTGAAGCGTGACAAGAACAGAGCCCATCTGGCCTGGCGGGGTGTCAATCTTTTGGCCTCCGAAAGATAAGTCAGGTTCTTATGATCGGTAAGAATGAGGACCGGAACCGCGGAGCCCTCGAGCAGGTGCCTCCATTCCTTGAGAGCCAGAATGATTGCCAACAACTCCCTATCTCCAATCTGGTAGTTGCACTCTGCAAAGGAAAGCTTCCTGGAGTAGAACCCACAGGGAAGTAGGGGTCCATCGGGCGACCGACGTTGAGACAGGAGAGCGCCTACTCCCGTCTCGGATGCATCAACCTCAAGGACGAAGGGCAATCCAGGATTGGGATGAGACAGTATCGGAGCCGACGCGAAGGCGGATTTCAGAGCCTCGAACGCTACGATGGCCTCGGGTGGCCACTCGTGAGGATTACTGCCCTTCTTGGTTAGGTCTGAGAGAGGCTTTGCCAGCGTGGAGAAGTTCCTGATGAACTTCCGATAGTAGTTGGCAAAACCCAAAAAGCGCTGAATGGGCCGAAGACCATTGGGACGAGGCCACTGCAGAACCACCGAAACCTTCTGAGGGTCCATGGAGAATCCCTCCGCAGAAATGATGTAGCCTAAAAAGGCAACTTGGGATCGATGGAATTCGCACTTCTCAAGTTTACAAAAAAGTTCGTTCTCACGTAATCGTTGCAGCACCTGCTTGACATCCTGGATATGGGACTCCATGGAGGCAGAGTAAACCAGGATGTCATCCAAGTAAACTACCATGCACTGCTGCAACAAGTCACGAAGGACATCATTTATGAATTCCTGAAAAACTGCGGGCGCGTTACACAACCCGAAGGGCATCACCAGGTATTCGTAGTGACCGGTTCTGGTGTTAAACGCGGTCTTCCACTCATCCCCCTAATTGATCCGTACGAGGTTGTACGCCGCCCTAAGGTCAAGTTTGGTAAAGACTGTTGCCCCCTTAAGGCGGTCGAATAACTCAGTAATCAAGGGAATCGGGTAGGCATTCTTAGTGGTGATTCGATTAAGACCCCTATAATCAATGCAAGGCCTCAATTCACCACCCTTCTTCTTTACAAAGAAAAAGCCCGCTCCTGCTGGGGAAGTAGACTTACAAATGTGCCCCCGGGAAAGCGCATCCGCAACGTATTCCTCCATGGCCTTATTCTCCGCAACCGAGAGAGGATACATCCTGCCACGCGGAGGAGTGGCACCGGGTTGCAAGGATATGGCGCAGTCGTAAGGACGATGAGCAGGTAAGGCACCAGCGCGTACCTTATCAAACACGTCCTGGTACTCCCCATAATCAGAGGGCAACGCAGAGTCTGAGGAGGCACACAACACCTTAACCGGCCCACGAATGCACCCGGCCCCACACTGTGGAGACCACGAGAGAATCTCGGCTGTTTGCCAATTGAAGGTTGGATTGTGCATCTGGAGCCAGGGATACCCCAAAACCACTGAATAGTGCGGAGAAGAAATCACCTGGAAACAGGCCAACTCCCTGTGAACAGCCCCAATAGCTACTTCCACTGGTACAGTCTCGTGGGTAACCTGCGGTGGTTGCAGGGGCCTGCCATCTATCGCCTCGAGAACCAATGGGGTAACTCGAGCCTGCAGGGGAATGGAGTGCTGGGCAGCAAACGAGCTGTCCATAAACAACCCGCTGGCCCCAGAATCTACCAACGCCTGGGCCGTCACCGAGCCCTCCACCCAAGAGAGGACAACGGTGATCAGTGGCTTATCTCTGCGGAACGCCGGGGACGAGGAGACTCCACCCAAGATCTGTCCCCGACAGGATCTCAGGTGCGAGCGTTTCCCGGACGGACCGGACAGGACTGCCGAAAGTGCCCACCAAGACCACAGTACAGGCAGCGACCCTCCCGACGCCGAGTGGCCCGCTCCCCCTCGGAAAGGCGAGCAAACCCCAGCTGCATGGGCTCACCACCAGACAATCCATCCCCAGGAGGCGTGGGAGGAGAGGGAGGAATGGGTGGGACAGAAAACGCAGGTGCCAGTCGATTGGAAGGCCTCCGCAGGCGTTCCTTGAGTGAAGGTCTCTCCCTGAGCCTGGTGTCAATCAGGATCAGGAAAGAGATGAGCTCCTCCAACACCACAGGCAGTTCCTTAGCTGCAATCTCGTCCTTCAGTGTGTCAGAAAGACCATGGGAAAACGCAGCCACCAGAGCCTCATTGTTCCCACCGACCTCTGCCGCCAGGGTACGAAACTCTATGGCGTACTCGGCCACAGTCCGTGAACCCTGATGCATGGTCATGAGCAGCTTGGCCGCCGAGGCGGAACGAGCCGGTACATCGAATACCCTACGGAAGGCATCGTCAAAACCGGAAAAATCTTGAATCACCGGTCGTTCCTCTCCCATAAAGGATTTGCCCAGGCCAAGGCCTTGTCTGAGAGTAGTGAAATTAGGAACCCAACCTTTGACCTCTCAGACGGGAAGGAGTGGGGTATTAATTCAAAATAAATACCCACCTGGTTGAGGAACCCACGACACTGACTCGGCTCACCCCCAAAGCGCTGTGGAAGAGGGGCAGAGCCAGTCATACCTCTGGGTGCCGCTGATGCAGCCACCGAGGTGGTGGACGCAATAGGCGGAGAAGCAGCGGGAGAGACTACCGGCCTAATAGCACCAGGAGCAAGGTGTGCAGTGCGTGCAAGCAGAGTTTGCAATGCCTGAGCGAACTGATCCAACAGGTGATCCTGTTGATCGAGTCTGGCGACTAGCGTTGGGAGCGAAGGCGTGCCTGCACCGTCAGGGTTCATGGCACTTGTGTAATGTCAGGGCAGGAGCCGAGGAACGGACAGGCAGGCCTAACAATGTAGCGCACTGGCTCACGACAACCACCACCCACAGACCGAAGTCCCTCAGGGCGCGGAGTCTAAGTCCCAGGCTGCCCTTCACCAGGGCCCCTGATGGTGGGGATGGACTTGACGCAGCCAGGAACCAGGTCGCGGCCCCCGAGTACTAAACAATATGATAGTGTGACAAGAACACGCCTATCTGAAAAAGAAGGTTTCTAAAAGATCCACGCGGAGTAGTATGAATTCAAATGAATTTAACAATACTTTATTTGATCACATAGATCATGGGGAGGTTAAACATGAGCACGGTGTACATATGAAAAAAATAAAATCATGTTTAAAAACACTTAGCGTCTTCAATTTAGGGTCATCTTAGCCAACAGAGCACCATATAAGGCAGAGTAGTGTAATGATGGAATAGTTATCCTGGATTTCCGTAGGTTTCCTGCTTAATATTTGTGTGAACCGTATATTCAGTGGGTGTGTTCCCAGTATATGTCAGGGACCTCCTGGAATGTACAAGCTGGAACACAAAAATACATGGTATGTATCTAGCAATATGGAAACCAAATCACATCCAAAATTTTTTTACCAGGCCTCCCTCCACAATAGTCAATGGATACTGCTGTTACCTTCTCAAAGGTGAGACTATCATACCCGCCTCTCAAATGTAGGGACTTCCTACATTCCTACATCGGCCCCCGAGACACCTCAGCTGCGGTAATGGCCGCCGCCAATGGCGTGTAGCTGGTGGAAGAAACAAAAGAGTAGTCAGACAAGCCGGGGTCAACAACAACAGGACAAAACAGTACAGGACAGCAGACGAGAATCACAGGTCACAAGCCGGGTTCAGCAACAGAGGGTCAGATCAAAGGAGAATACAAAGAATAGTCAAGTCACAAGCCGAATCAGAATACCAGGAGAGTCACGAGAGTCAGAACAGAGTAATAGTAACACAAAGACACAAGACACAAGTGCAAAGAGCATGTGCGGGCCACAGGCTTATATGTCATCAGCCACGCCCCTCTGGGGGGTGGACCTCAGAGACCTGAAGGCATAAAAAGGATTCCCATCATGCACAGCAGAATCCAAGATGGACGCCAGCACATGGAGTAACATAACCTCAGGGAAAAGGTAGGACCTTGACAGGTTCCACAACTTTCATTCCTCCCATCCTGTTCTTGGATAATCAACATCTTCATATTACATGTGATAAGATTAAGCTGTCTGTGCTACCTGTGTAGATATAAATGCTGGAACACTAAAACTAAAGAAGCGGCTTGGGGAAGCCACAATTCATCTTCAGCATTACAGGACAAGTCCAACTGAATGTGCATAACTACTACTAGCTTTACGTTGATCTGTATAAATGAAAACAGACAGGTTTAAAATAACGAATTTGAAAATGATGAGAAGGCTTTTCACAAGAATTTGAAATGTATTTATGGGAATTTGTGCTGGTTCAGCTAAAATGGCACTTGTGAGGTACGGCATAGGTTTACGAGAAGACTTGCCTCGCAATCAGTGTTCCAATTCATAAGAAATCAAAATGTGCAATACCACTACAGCAATTATGCATATACAAAAGTATGTGATCCAAAAAGAATCTCCAAAGTGCAAAGGCAAAATAAAGTAAGAGTGCAGTCCACATAAAATAAAGTCCAAGTAAAAAACATGGAGATCAATGACATCAACACTAGAAATTCCTCTGCAACGTTTTTCATCCAATAGGACATTATCAGTGATAATTGTCAATTATTATCAAAGACAATGATAATATCCTATTGGACGAAAAACGTTGGATAGGAGTTTCTAGTGCTGATGTCATGCCGCTGTGCAATTCTGGGTCAGCAGTGGCTTTATATGTAAGCAGTTTTACAATTTTGTTTCTTTGGGCTGTTTTTATCCATAATTTTAATAAATACTACACTATTGGAGACTCATTTGCTACTGGTGAGCTTTAATTTTGTTACAGCCTGTTCCTAGTGAGAGGTGCCTGTGGACACAGCGACTGGACAGCATTGTACACACATTTTTGGTTTTTGATATGACACATGGGCGTCCATGATGTTGTAATGGCAGGCATCGGTTCCAGTGAGTTTTGAACTCACAGGGAGGCAGTGGTGAACCTCTGAACACTTTATATGAAGAAGGGTTACACTTGTTATGGTGGGGGATTGATCTCTTCAAGTTTCCTATCTGGACTTTATGTTATGTGGACTGCACTTTTTTGTATATGTATAATTACTGTAGTGGCACTGCACTTTTTGATTTCATATACACTTGTATCACTAAACATTAGTGAGAGCTGCCACATATTATGTGATACAGCACAGATATAAGGACCAAATATTTTACTGATTCTTTTTTTTAGTCGACTGCTACCTCTCTCACACACATCGGAGCATACAGTAAAAGGGGGTTTCTCAATCAAACATACAGTATATGCAAAAATAGTGAATATATAACTAAGTGGTGTGATGAACAAATATAAATCCAACCAAAAAAAAAAGGAATTGAATACCTGCTTGGAATTGAACACGATTACTGCTGCATCTTGTAGTGCCACGGACACATTGCTTGTTTACCCACATTGACTTTTTTTTGTCACTTTGATATTTTTTGGATGTATTTATATTTGTTCATCACACCACTTAGTTATATATTGACTGTTTTTGCATATATGTTTGATTGAGAAATTTACATTCTCCAATTTGCACTGGTGTTATATTTTACCTTCAGTTGTTTAATATTCAGCGCTGCATTTTATATGTATATTTTATTGTGAGATGTGTCATCACTGTCTCTTGTGCTAGCAGCTTTGATTTTTCATATCAGCACTCGCTACGTATCTGCGTTTAGTATGAGGGATTTGAATAGCACAGAATCATATGATAAAATGCTGCATATCCTTCCAAGAGGCAGTGTTGGGTCTGACAGGACTTTAGTATTGTGCTAAGTTTTTTAGGATACCATTACCACTTTACTTACTGACTTTTGACCTTATTTTTATTAATCAGCCTATTAATGTGAGAATCATTTGTAGATATGTAAAGTTTAAGGGAGTATAGATGTATATCAGAGAATCTGACATTTACCAAGCATTTACTGCAGGTGAATCTTCTTGGTGTATGCAAATTACAGTGATGCGCCACAAGAGAATGTTTGGTAAAAGTCACATTCACTGCTTTAAAAATAAGTCCCCTAGGAAATGTGTATCTGTTTTACTTGCACAATGTTCTTTATAGGGTACTGATCTTAATGTATATAGACAGGTCAGTCAAACATAGTAGTACACAGTATACAGAAGAGACAAAGTACATAAATGGATCATATGTCATATCTTCTTTAATGGCATGGAAATGTTTTCATTTATATGATTTGTTTCTGATGCTAAATATATAGACAAATGTGTTTTAGGAGACTTGACAGGATTTTTTAATACATTGCCTTGGTGGATTGTTGTTCTTTTGCAATTCTTAATAATCTAGGGAAAAACTATGGGTATTAGGAAAGAAATGATAATACAAATTGCCTGGAGCAATTATCGAAATCTCTAGAGTGTATTGATTTGTGTTTCTAATTGGAAAAAAGATACAATATTGTGTGACTAAGTGAGACAGGTAATGCATCCTTTTATGCATAATGCAGATGTCCACGTTTAAACCATGGGTGTATAGGGATGAAAATTATAATGGTACTTTGAATGCCAAGTACAGTTCGGTTTAATTGTCTATTTTTTTTTTTGGCACTTTCCATTTTCACTACGTAGAATACCATTTTCAGATTTTAAATTCCTTTGAATTTCGTAACTTGTATTGATGCTGATGCTTTTAACAAAAGTACTGTTTTCAAAATATAATAAGCCTAAACTTTGGACTTTTTAAAAATGAATGATTCTAGATTATTTTTATTTATTAATTTTTTGGGTTTGTACAAGGTGTGGTCTGTTTGAATTCCCATTAGATCTCTTTTAGGTTTAATATTTATTTTATTGAAAATAAATTTTTGGTTTCAGGATACAGAAAGAAAAATTAGGAAGGGGAAGGGAGGGTGATAAAAGATAATGAGGAATTCTGTACAACAAATACAGCAAATCTATTGTCTTATGTAGGTGTGGAGAGCAGCCATGGCAAGCCAGCACCAAGATAACAGTTTTAACAAGTAACTTATGCCTATCAGACAAAGCAATTATGTCCCCTACTCTGGAGGAGGTAGTAAACAGTAAAAAAAAAGGGTGGAGGGAAGGGGAGAGGATGGGCTGTAGTAGACACGAGGATTCCCAAATACAAGTGAACGGGCTATTAAAACCAGTAAACAAAAGTCTCAGTAACTAAAAGAGGTATGGAGCAAACCTAAATGGAGAGACAAAGGGAGAATATCTCCTGAGCATCTTTCAGCTACTTACATATTAACGTACTTCAGTTACTTGTTAAAACTTTTATCTTGGTGCTGGCTTGCCATGGCTGCTCTCCACACCTACATAAGACAATAGATTTACTGTATTTGTTGTACAGAATTCCATATTATCTTTTATCCCCCTCCCTTCCCCTTCCTAATTTTTCTTTCTTTATCCTGAAACCAAAAAGTTTGGGGAAGTCGGGTACGGAGTTTCTCCGATGAAGAGTAATGTAACCAGACAAACCATAATTTATTATGTTTTCCCAGTTGTCTGTTTCCCTAGCTTTCCTCCATCAACATAATATCATTTATAGTGTCCAACCACAAAGTTAAGGGGGGTAGTAGATTTCCAAAATTTGGAAGCTAACAGAAAAAAAATTGCAACAGGCAGGACTTTTGAGATCTTATAGAACCTGGTAGGATAGACAACAGGGCTATTTTGGGGAAGAAGGTAAGAGACTCATCATAAACCTTGTTATAAATTTTAAATACCTGAGACCAAAGCAGTCGGATTCAAGCACAGTACCACCAGACATGGAGATATGACCCTCTCTCATCATGACATTGTCAGCAGAGGTCCGTGGTGAAGGGGAAGATCCAGTGAATGGATACCGGGTTCCGATACCGCCTAGAGATCAAGTTGAAGTTTTTTTCTTGAGCATAGGCAGAAACAGAGGACTTATGGGTGAATGTGAAAGCAGTTTGCCATTCTTCAGGTGGAATCTCAACTGCCAGATCCCTCGACCAAAGTCTAGAGTAAGTGGGTAATACATCATGAGTGTGGGTCAGGATCAATTTATATATATATCTGTGACATGGAGTGATGGGGTAGGTCAGGGAGAAGTCTGTCAAAGACCTGTGTATCTGTCTTGAATCATGTAGAATTTTACACTACATAGAGATGTGTAGATTCATTAACCAGTCCAAGGGTCCAGAAACTGTAACGGTAAGAGATTGAAAGGATCCCAAAGAGGGATGTAAATATGAGCGTGCTGCGGGCCAGGATAATCTTATCATAAGCTCCATAAGACAGAGCTCCTCTGCTCTCAGGCAGGGCCAATTGTCAAATAATGGAGTGAGAGGACTCTGGTCTGTAGAAAGGGAGTATGAGTCCTGTTGACGGTACTAAAGGTCGTCAAGGGTGAGAGTGGTGACAAAGAGTGATAAGTGGAACCGTAACCCCACAATAACGCCCGGAGATCATGACATGTCTTGTTGAATGGTTATACAGGGTTTTACTAATGGGTACGAGAACCACTCTAGGATTTGGGAAAGTAGAACAGAGGAATGATGCAGCTCAAAGTCTGGTAGACCCTCTCCACCCTCAGCTTTAGCATAGCATAGAAATTTGTGTTTCAATTTAGATGGATGCCAAATAAATCATTTTGCAAGGGAATGTAAGGTCCGAAAAAATGTTACTGGTAGGGTAAATGGTATTGTTTGAAATAAATACAATAATTTTGGCAGTATGTCCATTTTTAACACACTCATTCGGCCAAACCAGGAATTTTTTAAATGATGCCATGACTCTGAGGATCTCCTAATTTTAGTAAGTAATGGGCTATAATTCAGAGTGTATAGATCTCTGATGCTCACAGGGATTTAGGTACGTGATAAATTTAGCTTGCCAACAAAAAGAGAAATTGCTTTTAAGGGTGGAAAGAACAGACGTAGGTAGAGAAATATTCAAAGATTCCATTTTAGAGATGCTCAAGTTTAAATTGCTAAAGGAACCAAATCTATATAGTTCATGCAAAAAAGAAGGGATACTAGAGTGGGGTTGGGTGACATAAAGTAGGAGATCATCAGCGTATAAAGATAATTTACTGTGTGATGAGGGCATATGGATACCTTTGATAGAATCGTTATTGTGGATGGCATGAACTAAATGTTCTCTAAGGCTCCATGCACACTGGGCATTTTAATAACGCTGGTAACGTTAGCTGTGTAAAGTCACGTAAAACCCGTGAAAACGCCACTTTGCTGCGATTTACTGCATTTTTCAGCATTAAAGCGTTTTTACAGCTAAGAAACTCCTCTAGAAACCCACTACTTCTGGGGTTTTTTTCCAGCCAAAGAACACCCCTGCCAAAAAACGCTGAAAACAGTCTGTGTGTATGGACACATAGGATAATATGCTGGGGAGTTTACTGGCTGTAGAAAAAAACGTCAAAAGCCAAAAACAGCAGCTGTAAAAACGTCCAGTTTGCATGAGGACTAACTATTGCGAATAAATGAGGAGAAAGGGAGCAACCCTGTCTGGTTCCATTGGCTATTGGGAACCTGTCAGATCAAGTCCTATTTGCTAAAACTAAGGCAGAAGGCGAGGAGTAAAGTGACATAATTTGAGCAAGCATCTTGGAACCTATGCCCAGTTGAAGTAAAGATAGGCGAAGTTAACCCTATCAAACGCTTTTTTAGTGTCACGGGCGAGTAAGGATGCCTGGATGTTATGGCATTTTGCATAAGAGATAAGGTGTAGGGTCTTAGTGGTGTTATCCCTCGCCTCTCTCCCTGGGACAAAACCAACTTGGTCATTGTGAATTAAGTCAGGTAATATGGGAGATAAATGGTTAGCGAGAATTTTGGCAAAAAGTTTTAGATGCACATTGAGCAGGGAGATAGGTCTGTAATTGCTACAGATAGAGGGGTTTGGGTATGACAGCTATTTGGGCCTATAGAAGAACTGGGGAAGGGGGATGGGATGCTTCAATGGCTTCAAAAGCCTTTGTGAGTATAGGCGCCAATTGAGGAGAAAATACTTTATAAAATCTGGGGGAAAACCCATCGGGTCCTGGGATCTTCCCGTTTTTAAGGTCCTTGAAAAATTCAAGTGGCTGCAATGGGACATCCACAGCCTCAATTGTGGGAATAGTAGGTAGGGATGTTTCTTGAATATAGACCTGCACATCCGGCATACCCAAGAGAGACTCAAGACCATGTGGAGGGGGTAAGTTATATAAAGAGGAGTAATATTGCCAAAATTCTGATAATATTTCAGAATTTTTATGCAATTTAGTGTTAGATGCAGAAAGGAGATAGGGAATCGTATGCCTGTGGAGTTTGGGATGGAGAACACGGGATAAATGTTTGCCACATTTATTACCTTGAGAGTAATTATTATTATACAGGATTTATATAGCGCCAACAGTTTTTGCAGCGCTTTACAGTATAAGGGAGACAGTACAAGTACAATACATTTCAGTACAGAAGGAATAGGAGGACCCTGCTCGTAGAGCTTACAATCTAAAGGAGAGTAATGGACATGTCTCATTTTATCACAGGCTATTAATGGGCGTTCTGTAAACGTGAAGGTTGTGACATGCGTTAGAGGGTTGCAGTAATGTGTCAGATTGTAAAGTGTGCTTGTGGGTAGAATCTAGGGTAGAAATTAGGAGGAGTAAACATCGGATCTCAGTTGTACATTCACATTTGAGTCTAGAGCTATGTTGGATAAACACGCCTCACAGGACACATTTCAGTGCTTCCCATTGAGTGGTTGGGTGAGTTTGGTCATTAATATGGTCCTGGACAAAGACCCTAATAGCCTGAGAGATCGCTTGTGTACAGACGGGGTCTGTCAGAAGATTATCATTCATATGCCAGGAATATCCTTTGGCTGATACAGGGAGATGACCCAGCGAGAGGTGCACGGAGGCATGGTCCGACCACAGTCTAAGACCAATGGAAGAGGAACGGTCTACGTCAAGGAGAGATTGTAATATAAAAATGTCTATCCTGTTGTAGGATGTATGTGCGGTTGAAAAATAAGTAAAGTCTCTGGCGGTAGGATGTAATATGCGCCAGACGTCCGTCAAAGCCAATCTGGAGAGGTGGGAACAAATTTTAGTCAGATGAGTAGGTGAAAGGGAAGACTTGCCTGTGGAAGCGTCTAGTCTTGGAATCAATGGCACGTTAAGATCTCCCCCAGGATCAAGCTGGCAGTTGCAAAGGATTCCAGGCAGTCTGTTACAGATGAGAAAGAGTGCGGTTGTTCCTGATTGGGAGAATAAACATTAGCAATAGCGAACACTGATTGCATATATTTCAGTTTCAGGAAGACATATCAACCCAACGGATCTATGCATGAGTCTACAACCTCAGATTGAATGAGCTATGAAAAGCAATAGAGACCCCCTTAGTTCTAACAGATGGATTGGTACTATGATACCAGGTAGGAAAGCATTTGTTCAATAAAGGAGGAATAGTGTCTGAGCGGAAACGTGTCTCTTGAAGCAACAAAATTTGGGTTTTAGTTTTGTGAAAATGATAGAGGATTTGTCTCTGCTTCTCAGGGGTGTTAAACTCCCTACAATTAAGAGAGGAGATTTTTTAACACTAAGGAGGATGCCATAGTAGATGTGTAGCAAATAAAAGAGCATCAGAGTGTTGGGAGACCTCCTCTCTAGAGAAAAACAAATGGAAATAACAAAAAAAAACATAAGAGAGGAATAAAGAGGAGAAAAAGGGGGGCCAATGTGAGGAAAAGGCTGATAGGTCTAAGAACATATTGTTGAGTCGTGGCCACCTCTTGTTCAATAAAAATCACATCTTACATCTGGTAGATGAGTGAGGCCACAACTCAAGAAATTAACGTACAATACTTTGCTAATCAGCGACATCATTGCCATGAAAGGCATTGTAAAGCCTAAAGTGGGTTAAAAGGGTGGCACACAGAGCGACCCGCCCCAACCGGCACATTACAGTATACTTGAAAAAATAACAGGTGTCCCCCCCAGAGCAGGGCAACTGCTTAATCAGACAGGGAAAATATGATAACCTCTCTCAGGGGATACACACCCACTGAGTGATTTGAAAAGTGCAATACCAACAAAACAAAGAACTATTAGTATATAAGTAGGACACAGCAACAATATCATAGGAGAAGTCGATCAGTATGAGCCTCCAAAACAACAGGTGGAAACAGTAGTAATTGGGGCTGAGAGCACCCGACTAACAAGAGGGGACTCAGTCTATCACAGATATCAGCCTGCAGGAGATTTAGAGGCAGAAGAGCAAGCATGTTTCTTCTTGGAGTGAGGTTGCCATCCAGTCTTTAGCGGGAGCCCAGGAGTTGCAGCTTTAAGAGGCCAGTCTGTGATGGTGATTTGAGGAAGCTCAAAAGTCCCAAGAAAGTTAGCAAGAACCCCCAAGGTGTGGAAGATCGCAGATTAACCAGCAGATGAGGCAGAAAGATGAAACGGAAAGCCCCAGTGATATTTAATCTGCTTAGCTTGTAGAGCTTCAGTGAGGGGTTTAAGGCCTCGGCAGATCTCCAGAATTCATTTGGAAACGTCTGATAAGAGCATTACTATGGTTTCGTTAAAGAGAATAGAATCTTGGGAGCAGGCAGCTTGCATAATGTCAGCTTTGATCTTGAAAAAGTGGTACGAAAACTGGTGCAAGATCTTTGGTTTCTCCAACTCAGGGAGACCGTGAATGCGAATGTTATTGCGGTGGTTTCTGGTTTCCTGGTCATCAAGGTTATATATTAGTTGTTGTATCTGGGCAGAGTGTCCATGGAATATAACATCATGAACATTCAGGTTAATCACCATCTCCTCCACCAATCTTTCCACATCTTTCAGCCTGTTGCCCACATCCTTACGGAAATCTCCTGTTTGTAAGAGGACTCCAGTCTATTCACAGAGGCCTCAATATCTTGGCAGGTGGGCAGCACCCTGATGTAGACCTCAAGGTCCCATCCTTCTCTAGAGCCCTGAGAGGTTGGTGAGGGGCTTCTGGACTGAACTGAACCATAGTCAGAGTCCTGTGGTGAACATGCATGGTGTCTGGTGCTTACCTGAGAGGCCACTTGGTGACTGCAGGATCAGGCCAGCACCATCTTGAAAGTTGGAAAACTCCTGGTGTCAGGGCCAGAGTGGGTGAAAAAAATGTCCAATTTGACTGCCTTGCAGGGGTCCCCTGAGTCAGCGTCCCTCACTGCATTTATGTTTGCCCATGTCGGCGGGTTGCTGTGTCAGGGTGTAGCAGTAAGCACTGTAGACCAGTAGGTCAGAGTAGGAGCTGTGAACAACACCGCCCTATCTCTCCATGCACCAGGCCACCCCCCCCCCCACTTGATCTATTCTTCCTTCGTCAAAGCCAAAACAAGTATTTGGGCAGTGATCTACTTTATACATTAAGTTGGGTACAGAAAAAAAAAAATCAGAATTTGAAGGTCAGGGGCTATAAGCTGAGTAATTAGAATATTAACCCCTTAATGCCCATATCTTCTGTGTCATGTGACCAATGTAATTGACTCGTACAGTGGTCACATGATCAAGAGTCAGTCCTGCTGGCTTCTGATAAGAAGCCTTGACCAAGAGCTGTCAGCTCCGTTATTGTGCTGAGAGCACACTCTCATTATACAACCTTATGCCGTCATGTATATGTATAGTGGCTTAGTGTTAAAGCCCACCTTTCTTGCTGCCACATATATGCATTATGCAATCAACATGAGATTAACAAAGTTTACCGCCCATCTTCAAGAACACATAAGTCCCCCACATATTCACAAATGCTTTTTTTATGAGGAAGTTTACCCTAGAATTAGTCTGGATTACATGGATACTTCCTATTGACTAACCAGAGGTGGGGTTCTGTCAGGCTCCAGAGGGCTACACTGCACGATGACATCACAAAAAGGTGATGAGTTGGTAGTGGGCACTAAATGCAGTACTGGTACACAAATTTCCACTCCCAGAACAGGCACCAGCGATGTGCAAGTGAGGGCAGATGCACGTTAGTTAAAAAAAGGGGTTTTTAGGTTTACAGCAGAACTTCACCCTAAAATTACAATATGAACATTAAATGGCAATATAACACTTGTATCTTTATTAATGCATAGCACCATGCTTGACTTGTACACTACAGTTGTCCAAAAATTAGCATTGGAAACTGCTAGCCTTTTTAATAGTGGAAAATCCCATCAGCCAAGCTGATCTGAAAGCATAGCTGTAAAAGTTGTACAGTCAGGTCCATAAATATTGGGACATCGACACAATTCTAACATTTTTGGCTCAATACACCACCACAATGGATTTGAAATGAAACGAACAAGATGTGCTTTAACTGAAGACTGTCAGCTTTAATTTGAGGGTATTTACATCCAAATCAGGTGAACGGTGTAGGAATTACAACAGTTTGCATATGTGCCTCCCACTTTTTAAGGGACCAAAAGTAATGGGACAGAATAATAATCATAACTCAAACTTTCACTTTTTAATACTTGGTTGCAAATCCTTTGCAGTCAATTACAGCATGAAGTCTGGAACGCATAGACATCACCAGACGCTGGGTTTCATCCCTGGTGATGCTCTGCCAGGCCTCTACTGCAACTGTCTTCAGTTCTTGCTTGTTCTTGGGGCATTTTCCCTTCAGTTTTGTCTTCAGCAAGTGAAATGCATGCTCAGTCGGATTCAGGTCAGGTGATTGACTTGGCCATTGCATAACATTCCACTTCTTTCCCTTAAAAAACTCTTTGGTTGCTTTTGCAGTATGCTTTGGGTCATTGTCCATCTGCACTGTGAAGCGGCGTCCAATGAGTTGTGAAGCATTTGGCTGAATATGAGCAGATAATATTGCCCGAAACACTTCACAATTCATCATGCTGCTTTTGTCAGCAGTCACATTCTCAATAAATACAAGAGAACCAGTTCCATTGGCAGCCATACATGCCCACGCCATGACACTACCACCACCATGCTTCACTGATGAGGTGGTATGCTCAGGATCATGAGCAGTTCCTTTCCTTCTCCATACTCTTCTCTTCCCATCACTCTGGTACAAGTTGATCTTGGTCTCATCTGTCCATAGGATGTTGTTGCAGAACTGTGAAGGCTTTTTTAGATGTCGTTTGGCAAACTCTAATCTGGCCTTCCTGTTTTTGAGGCTCACCAATGGTTTCCATCTTGTGGTGAACCCTCTGTATTCACTCTGGTGAAGTCTTCTCTTGATTGTTGACTTTGACACACATACACCTACCTCCTGGAGAGTGTTCTTGATCTGGCCAACTGTTGTGAAGGGTGTTTTCTTCACCAAGGAAAGAATTCTTCGCTCATCCACCACAGTTGTTTTCTATGGTCTTCCGGGTCTTTTGGTGTTGCTGAGCTCATCGGTGCGTTCCTTCTTTTTAAGAATGTTCCAAACAGTTGTTTTGGCCACGGCTAATGTTTTTTCTATCTCTCGGATGGGTTTGTTTTGTTTTTTCAGCCTAATGATGGCTTGCTTCACTGATAGTGACAGCTCTTTGGATCTCATCTTGAGAGTTGACAGCAACAGATTCCAAATGCAAATAGCACACTTGAAATGAACTCTGGACCTTTTATCTGTTCATTGTAATTGGGATAATGAGGGAATAACACACACCTGGCCATGGAATAGCTGAGAAGCCAATTGTCCCATTACTTTTGGTCCCTTAAAAAGTGGGAGGCACATCTGCAAACTGTTGTAATTCCTACACCGTTCACCTGATTTGGATGTAAATACCCTCAAATTAAAGCGGACAGTCTACAGTTAAAGCACATCTTGTTTGTTTCATTTCAAATCCATTGTGGTTGTGTATAGAGCCAAAAATGTTAGAATTGTGTCGATGTCCCAATATTTATGGACCTGACTGTATATTGTTTTCCCAAACAGAAAGTTTTTAAAATGTTTCCAGTGAACAATATCTACCTGAAGTATTTGATGCATGGAGAGTCCAGTGAGACCAGTAGAAGTAGGACCAGGGAGACCAGTAATGGCAGCCCACACTCTTATGACAAGTGAAATTTAAAGTGTTACTAAACTCACAACAGTAAAATCAGTCTGTATTTGGAGCAAAGCATGCTTGTTATACTCATTATGGAACCTTAGGGGTTAATCCTCCGCATTGTGTATAAAGGCTGTTTGATCCTGTATTCTCTGATCCTCCCCTTCTACTGTCCGAAATCCATCTGCTTATAGTACAGAGCTCTAGGAGTCACTCTACACATGCTCAGTTTGATGTGTATTGCTAGAGAGGGTTTTTTTTTTGTCCACAGAGGGTCAGGGGTCATGCAGCCCCATAGGACAATCAGAGGAGAATAAAAACTCCTAGAAGCTTTAACAAGTGCTCGGCCGGACACTGATAGAAGTCACAAGACTGCTATATACTGCTGATGAGAAAAGGGTTTTTAGCAGTTTATATTTACTAAAATAATTGAATTTCCAAGTTCTGTGTACTGTTGGAGACCAGATATAGTGAATGCAGGGTCCTGGGTTTAGTAACACTTTAATAATCTTATTCCAGCAACAGAGGGCATTTATTTCTTTCTGTTGGACAACATTTTAAATATTTTACATTTTCTATACATGTCCGGTGGTATTTTGGTATTTGTGTGGATAAGTGGGTGGGTTCTGGTCAGCTTATGAGTTTCACAGAAGGTTCCCCACCGCTTCATCATATTTTTTTGGTGAGGGGACATTCCACGTCTTTTTACTTTTGGGAAAATCCCTTCAGCCAAGATGATATGACATTATAACTATTAATTTTCAATAACTTTCCCAAACAGAAATTGTTTTAAATTGTTTTCCGTGAACAATATTTATCTAAAGTATTTGATGCACTGAGAGTCAAAGTTAATAATAAAAGAAAAATCTCTAATAAATTCCAGTGTTTTAAATGCTTTTGTGCCTGAGGAAGCAATCACATAATCCAAAAAAATTCATTTTCCAGACAGAATGATTTTCATTCTAAATAGAATTGGGCTTTAATTAGCATGTTTTTACCGCAAGCCCCTGCTGAGTGGAAAAGTGCAGGTCAATGCATGAATGTCACTTTGTACATTGGATGTGATGGGCAGCTAATACAGATTATGTATAATACCCAGTTCCAGGATTCTCAAATGTGTAATCAATTCTACCTGTATAGATATTTCTTAAACCTTGTCAGTCTTTATAAAGTTGTATCTCTAAGAAGTAAAGGTCATTTATGGAGGCTAATTAACCTTATGGGAAATAGATGTACAAGAAATGCATGTTTATGACTTTATTTGTGTAGCCTCTCATATTTATTTGAAGAGTTGGTTAAATCATGAAAGCTAAAAATAATATTCCCTATGCTGAATGTAAACACAGAATAGACTCGGTTGTATTTCAGCCACCTCTATTTCTATACTTTTTTAAAGTGCACCTGGTATTTTGTTTTAGCCTGTTTTAAATACTCTATGCTCCTGTGTTTAAAATCGCTTCCATCTTCTGCATTCATTTTATCATGGTAGTGCTATAAGATTAGGTTGAGCTAATGAAAAGGTCGTCTTATTAAACTAAAAGCCAGGGGAAAATTCCAGTTTTTTTTCCCCACCTTTCTCCTTGCCATTTTCTTTTATAACTGAACTACCACAATAGCAATATTTTAATTAATATGTTTAAAAAAAACTGATATTAAAGTCAAATACTTTTTTAGCTATTTCAAATTCTGAATAAATTACTTGCAATAGATGCTGTTCCTTCATGTTTAAGGGTTTTGGTTTCCTTCAGAATTAGCTGGCCCCTTGAGTGCTGGCCCTGATATCCTGTTTTAGGGTGGCTGCTTTCCATTGCAAGGTTCTTATGGAGTCATCTTTGCATGTGTTTCTAGTAAGCTGTGTGTCTTCACAAACACATAGACAAGGTAAGCCACTCTCCTGCTCCCCACCCCAAGCTAGTAGATGGACAGCTGCTGGAGGCTGCCCCGTCCTTAGTGATCTTGACAGGAAATTTAAGGAAGTGGAGTTCCGAGAGATGGAGCCAGTTGTTAGTAAATGGGATGACTGTAAGTGTTTGGACAAAAATAAAATAAACACTTTGCTGGGAAATGTATTTTTGTTTGATAGGGAGTCATTATTGAAAATAAGTGTAATACTACTTTATTTTTTAATAGGTTTATACATCGGTTGCCATATTTTCCAAAACACATGGTTCTCATATAATTTTAAATTAGAGAAATGTAATTTGACATATTTAACTACAGCTTGATTTCTGTTCAGCATAGCAGTGTTGCAAAGTCAGTAGGTGCTCTGCAACACTGCTTAACCTAAATATATGAAGAATTGGGGGGGTGTCCGGCTGGCTCCAAGATGGTGGCAGTTTGAGAGAGCTCTGCTTCTCCAGCCTGGTTAAGTGGCTCCACAGCGGCTAAAAGGACATTATTTTGTCACCCGCTCCACATCACAACGGGCAATATCCTAAACATGCCTAAGCACTCAACCCACTCTCTGCTCTTCAGACATTAACAGACTTCTTCCTGCAGTCTGCAACTCATGGCATGCTGCAGAGTGGCGGCTCTGCTCTCCACAATGCTCAGCAATCTTCTGCAGAGGACACAGGATTGGATTCTTCTTCTATCTGCACAGTAGTAGATCGGGACATAGCAACATCAATGGATGAGTCCCTGCTGTCAGTCCTTCCTCCAGAAGCCTAGCTAAGTAAAGAAAATAAAATTAAAAAGGGAGACCATGTTTCCTTCCTTCACACAACAGAATGCTATGCAGCAATCCCTATTAGAGGACTTTCCTACCTCTTCACAGCCTGCATCCATAACTGACCTCAAGGATACTTTAATATCCCTGAGAGACCCTCTGCATAATGATATGTCTCACATGTTTCTGCTATTACCACCACGGTGAAAGTTCACCCTTCTAGAGTCTCCTATCTTGAAAATAAAATGGGTGAAATTTGTGCTTCCCACAGGGAGCTGTTTGATTTCCATACCGAGCACATAAGAGAGATTCAGCAACTTAATATCAAAATAGCTGACGTCGAAGATAGGTCTCGGTGGGATAATATGTTTAGCGGAGTATCTGAAACTGTCACTCAGCCTTTGCTGCATGACTTCCTACACCAACTACTCTCTGAGCTCCGTCCAGATGCCAAAGACTGTAAGCATAATATTGACAGAACCCACCATATTCCAAAATCAACATTCCTGCCTGATCTTATCCTGCGTGACGTCCTAACTAGGATTCACCTTTTTTATATAAAAGAAAGAGCGGTGAAAGCGTCTAGAAACAATGCACCTTTATCAGCCAAATTTTCAGGGATAGCCTTCATTGCAGATCTCTTTGCAGTGGCAGTACAAAACAGGCGGAAACCCTCTACTTTATTTAAAGCCCTTAGGAATCACAACATTCCATACATATAGGGGTTACCCACAAAACTGAATGTGACTAGACAAGGGAAAATTGTCAAATAAACCAAACATATTCTTGATGAAAGGCATTTTCTTCTTCTACAACAAACTCCTTGATAAATCTACTTTTACAAAGCTTCCTACCATGTCATATCATGGCAGTGGAAAAAATATATGAGTACGTTTTTTCCTACCCAATGGAAACACTTCATTAAATCCACAGTTAATTATACTCTTTGGGCTGAGCACTGGGAATTGATGTGCAAAATAATACATAGATTGTACCTTAATGCATTGAGAAAATCTAAATTCTATCCCAACTCCTCCGCCCAGTGCTGGAAGAAATCAGGCTCCATTTGCTCCCTTATACATATTTTCTGGTATTGTAACTTAGTGCGATCCTACTGGAACCAAATATTCAAATTAACATCAGACCTAACTCCATCTCCCACTCCATCCACAGTTAATATGCTCTTATATAGAAGAGATTCCCACATCTGCTACAACAATTATCCTACACATTCCACTTTCTGCTAAACTTAATATAGTATGAAAAAACAACACTGTTTTTCATTGTTAATATAGGTAAAGATAAATTGAAATATAAATATATGAATATTGTTGGTGCTTCTAATTTTTTTTCAATATTTTCTGCCAGGACAGCTCATCTATTCACATAATTAACTTACACTAAATAAGACCAATGCTTTGTTGGTGATGGAGGCAGGAGTCCTAGGTTCTTATTAAGCACTCCAGCTACTCTTCTGTAGAGTCCCTTGAACCCCATATCCTCTCACTCAAACTATGCATTCCACTTTCAGAGCATGGTGCAAAACCAGGCTGCTTCTCCTAACCGATACTAATAAATGGTCCCCACATACTTCTCTATGGAACAATGGGAACCTCCAGCATCTCTTCCACCTTCCGTAGCTGAGCATTAGGGGGAATTAGACTTTTGGTGGATTTATGTTTTGGATGGTAAACTCCCACTTTTTGATGCACTGAAATTGAAGTACTCCCTGCCAAATAGATATTTATTCTATGCTATTCAGTTGTACCATGCATGTACTGCTCAGTTTCATTTAACCACTTTTCCAATGGTAACAGCTAGTATGGAATCTTTTCTCCACTCTACATAAAGCACTATAACAGCCTATGTTACAGGGCCTAAACAAATGCAGGTCACAGTGGGCTTGAGACCTTCCCACTCTAGATTATTATAACTGGGAGGATGTATGGAATGATCCGTTCCGCCACATGATTTCAGTCAGGAACAGACTTGTGCAACTTAAAAATTTTCACCGCTACTATCTCACACCAGCCAGGGTGGGAAGTTTCTTGGCTACTCAGTCTAGAGAATGCTGGAGGTGCTCCAACCTGACTGCGAATTTTCTTCACATCTTCTGGATGTGTTCAGTGATTCATGCCTACTGGGTGCAGGTTTTACATTACATTCATGTAATTCAGCTGCCTTATTGATTGTTCCTTGTTTGTTGAGCCTTGTAGACTCCCTGGCCTATAAGAAAGCATCTAGAATAATGCTTGGTATTTTACTCTATTGAGTGAGGAAGACCATCGTCCTTAATTGGAAATATCCAACACCACCGACCCTAAGTAGATGGGAGTCTATTGTAAATGTCTCTCTAAATTTGAGAAGTTGTGGCCCTCTTGGCTGGAGTACTCCAATACTGATGTTCTGGCTTAAAACTTTTTTTTTTAATAATTGAGCGGTTGGGAAGTCTCCTTTGCACTTTGATCCGACTCAACTTCCCACTTGTTTTTGTCCCTCTGGGCTTCATCCTGTTGCTGATTTTGGGACTTGTCCTCTGCTGTTGTGTGATTAGGAGATTGCTCCTCTAGCTTGTATTACTCTATTTTTGTAGTTTTTGTGATCTGAATTTACATGTTATGCTTTATAGGGCACCTGGAAAGCTTAAAATATTGTCTTAAACACAGTCGCGATTTTGAGAGTGGTGAGAGAGGGGGTGGAGTGCAGCTAGTTCTTAGTCCGTCTATTGATGGCTATGTCTTGTGAACTGTCTTGGTTCCTTGTTTTTTTCTATTTTGCAAAAAGAAAATAAAAAAAAAAATATGAGAAATGGCCAGTTGTAACAATTCAGGGATTTCCTCTTGCTTTGCTTGAACTCGAGTTTGATGAGAGAATCAGTATATTTGAACCTATGTCTTGTAAAACAACTCATTCAGTTTGCCTGCTTTCCATCGGGCAATTTTTTAATTTTTCATGTGTATATTAAAAAAACATTTTTTGCTAAAAAATTACTTCCCAACTCCCAAACATTATATGTTTTCTAAATGCATAGGCCCTGAAGGTGGCAACCTATAACCTAAGGTCTGTTAGATTTCTGTCAGTGTCCTGTACTGTACTCCAAGATATGGAATTTACAGGCAAGCCAAAAGTTATTTTATCCTTCACAAACTGGAACTAAAGTCCTTTAAATGGTAAAGTTTATTTGCAGAAGAGATACGCAGAGTCTCTTTTGACAAAAAAAATTCTTGTTAATTCCTGGTGATTTTTTTCTGTGCTCTATACACTGCACCGTTCATGCATTGTGCAGTCTGCATCCCAACTCAATAGGCCAAGTATAGAGATAGGTGCAGGTGGAGCAACAAGAGTTGTATCAACAGTAGCCATAGAGGATCACTGCAGGACTCAAAAGAGGCAGCAACAGAAATGGCAAGTGTGCTCTAATTTTAGGCTTACTCATTTAGAGTAAAACCAAATTAACCAAATAAACCAAATTAACACAATTTGTTATAAGGATGTAACGTTTGAATAGCTTTTTTAGACCTGGAATTTCAAAAACATTTTTCAATCATTTTAAATCTGCAACTTTTATTAACCTAATACATGGTGATCCTGCCATGAAAGTTTTTGTTCAGACACTTCCTGTTAATCTCCCTAGCGGTCTGATTATGTCAGTATTTCTGTGCTCAAATCAGTATATTTTTTGCATGGAAATATGTATTTTTTTTTATTGTAGACCTGTAATTTTTAGGAATAACTCACTGAAATCTGTCTGAACAAGAGTCTAGTAAACATCCCGGGTATGTTAAAATTTGAAACACAAAATCATAAATTGCAATATATTAAATAATCAGAAAAAATAATAATATAATAATAAATTTAATTCAATAATATAATCAAACCAAAAACACTGACATTTTAAATATAGCGCCAAGTTTGCACATCACTGAGCAAAAGTCGCAAAATCGTTTTCAGTGCCTGATGACGAATTTCCCCATGAATCATTATCACTCAATTCTGCAAGTGGTTCTGATTTACTATCGCTGTTCTCTAGCTGGTCTAAAACCGCTTTTGACCTAAAGGGATGCTTTTTGGACACCATTGACATTTCTCAGTTTCCAGGCAGAAAGAACAGTAAAAATGCAGGCAGGGCACAGGATAAAGCACTAGGGACAAAATGTATGTGAAATGGTTTGATATAGTAATGTTTTACTATGTCATTTTAGTGTATTTAGTGAATATCACTTTTTCACATTTTTAAACTTCCCGCCGTTCCATCCCCGTACATCCTGACATCGCAGGGAACGGAACCCAGAAGACGGATGCCGGCATCGGCCGGAGGACATTGCTGGGGACACTGCAGGATGGACAAGGTAAGTGAAGAAGAGATCGCGGAGCAGCGCTGCAAGGTATTCCCAAGTGTAGCTCGGGGTTACCGCTTGTGGTTCTGAAACTTTACCCTGAGCTGCAGTTGGGAATACCGCCATGGAGGTTAAGTAGGGGTCAACTGTCTAACCGTTGTGCTCCTGCATTGTCACCTTGTCATATGCATTTAAAAGGAGAATACAAATGATTGTGACACTGCACATTTGCAGGCATATTATGCCAATGTCATGATGATGCTCAGCTTTTGCAGACGCCCATGCAATGGAAGAGATCAGCAGCACTTAGATATCAAAAAAGGTGAAAATAGTATTTTAGTTTTTAAAAAAATGTAACATGATACACAGTGCTTTAGAAAACAATATGTCATTCAGTTAAGGCTTAGATCTGCTTTAAATATAATTAAAATGTATGCTAAGAAAGACGAATTATAATAATAAACAGAAAGCGCCAATCATCAAAATAATTCTATAAAAAGCTGCAAACTTCTAACCCAAAAATATTGGTGAAAAAATAAAAAACAACAAAATCAGAATGCGCTTATATCATATATCGTGCAAAACTGTGCAAAGATTATAAATATATATTGTAAAAAAGAGACCCCAGTGAATCTCTACATAAATTGTTCATATACAAAAGTCCAAAATCCCAAATTATTTCTTCTTAAATCAAATAAATCCACCGTGCTCAATCCACCACCAGATGAATGGAATAAACTCACCAGAGCTAGATGCTGATCAAATTATAAATCAGCACAAGCGTATTTGCTCTGGGAGCGATGAGAAAATCCAAGGAGGCACCCTCCTGTAATTAGAAATCCAGGCACCAGGAGCAATACTCCGCAACCACTCTACGATATGGCCAGGACTCTTTATACAGCGGTCATCCTCCAAACACATGATAGTGTCACTCCAAAATAAAGAAAAGGCATGATGGTGCAGTACGTAAAAACTATGTATGTTTATTTAAAATTCATATTACTCACAAAGCAAGTGTCCACCTGACACTGGTATAACAAGCGATAGAGATGCACAAAAGCATGTAACGAACGAACGAACTCCGTTCACTGCGGACACCTCGCCGACAGTTGCCGGGAACGTCCTGACGTCATCCAATAGGCTCCGCGGAGCCTATTGGATGACGTCAGGACGTTCCCGGCAACTGTCGGCGAGGTGTCCGCAGTGAACGGAGTTCGTTCGTTCGTTACATGCTTTTGTGCATCTCTATCGCTTGTTATACCAGTGTCAGGTGGACACTTGCTTTGTGAGTAATATGAATTTTAAATAAACATACATAGTTTTTACGTACTGCACCATCATGCCTTTTCTTTATTTTGGAGTGACACTATCATGTGTTTGGAGGATGACCGCTGTATAAAGAGTCCTGGCCATATCGTAGAGTGGTTGCGGAGTATTGCTCCTGGTGCCTGGATTTCTAATTACAGGAGGGTGCCTCCTTGGATTTTCTCATCGCTCCCAGAGCAAATACGCTTGTGCTGATTTATAATTTGATCAGCATCTAGCTCTGGTGAGTTTATTCCATTCATCTGGTGGTGGATTGAGCACGGTGGATTTATTTGATTTAAGAAGAAATAATTTGGGATTTTGGACTTTTGTATATGAACAATTTATGTAGAGATTCACTGGGGTCTCTTTTTTACAATATATATTTATAATCTTTGCACAGTTTTGCACGATATATGATATAAGCGCATTCTGATTTTGTTGTTTTTTATAAGAAAGACGAATTGTTGCATTTTAAAATTAAACTTCTTAGCATGATATCAGAGTTGCACTTTAAATGGATGCTTTTGTAATTTTTTTTCTTTTCATCATAATCACCCTCATTTTTCAATCACTGGTTCAATTGCTGTGTGTTTGTGTTAATAATTGCTCACAAAGCATAAGATAGGGAGGGAGAAGCTAGCATTGAAAGTGCATCTCAGGGTGCCAAAATAACGCTTGGCATACAAATTTCCAAACTGCTTAAAACACACAGAATGTTTAAAGGAGCTATCCTTGGCTGCAGTTGTTGGTTAGTTAAGAAAATCTGCTGAAAAACTTTTTATTTCCTTCTTATCTCCTTTTGGCTGCTAAGAATTTTGAGGAAATATGATGCCAATACTACATAAAAAATGTAGGTGATACCTAATAGTGGCATCACCAAAGGATATTTATGTGTTCAGCTTAATAGTTATGATCACTAGTTATACACATATTTAGGAAATACTGATCTGAATTATTTTGGTGTAACTCCAATTTCATTATTGAA